>NW_023144622.1:8181277-8223414 GCF_012932325.1 Thrips palmi
CCATTTTTAACGCGCAGCCTCGCGAAAATGTTATGATCAGCCCCACTTTGTCACTCGGCGAGAATGATTTTTTCCTTCCGCGAAGACTTTCTCGCAGTGCCGCGGAGCCCGCTGCTGCCGCGGCTGCTGCTCTCGAAAGGTGCCGCACCCCGCTCTCTCTCTCTCTCTTTTCTCTCTCTCTCCCCTCCTCTCCTCGCCCCTCTCTCTCTCTCTCTCCAGATTAACGCCCGGCCCCCACCCCTTTGCAGAAAAACACTGCAACAGTGTGCCTCTAATCAGAGGGTGCTCCTCGCCAGGCCCCACACTCGTCCCCCAACAACGCCTCGCGCTCATCACACCTTTTTCCCGCCAAGACTTCCCTTTCGCTTCGTTGTTTCCGCCCCGATCTGCAGCCATCCGCAATATAGTTTTCCATCATCCCACCTCTATTCTTCTCACCTTCTGCCTCCTCTCCCTTCCCCTCTCCTCTCCCCCGTCCGTATCCGGTCAATAGAAGCGTTTTCAGCTTCTTTCTCTGTTTTTCTGGGCCCGGGGGACTTGTGGAGTGTCGCGCAAGTGTGTTGAGTGTGTAAGCGTGGGTGTGTTCGGGGGTACGAGTGTATGTGTGGGTGTGTGTCCGTGAAATCGAATTTGATTCGCGCCAAGTGTGCCCCCATTGGACGTATGTGTTCCCCCTGCCGCCCTCGGCCGCCCGCGCTCCAGAAAAGGTCCCCTTCCCGTGTGCTCCAGCTCCAGCTCCAGGCTGCATTAGTTGCAGCGATGTGGCTGTCGCCTGCGCCACCGCCGTGAGAGCGTTGTTGCTCCACTGTTCGGGGGGAAAGGGGTAAAAGAGAGAGGAGGGCCGTCACGCGTCTTTTATCTACCGGGCCCGGGGGAACAAGTTTGAGATTTTTCATCCTGGATACAAATGACGAAGCTCAGAAACAAAACAGGCGTGCGTTTCGACGCGGACAGTGCGGCCTCCACACTGTTGTCTCTCTGTGTCCCTCGGCCTGTCTGTCTGTCTGTCCGCCCTGCCTGCTCGCGGCCTTCCTTCCATCTCGGGGCGGTGCTCCTGACGGTCCTGAGTCACAAAGAGAGCAATTCGGGCCGAAAAGCGACGTACAGGAAAGGGTCGTTTTGCAGTCTTGGGCGGCAGTGTTTCCGTCCGCCACTTGTCCCCATCCAAGGGGCCTGCAGACTGATTCCGGACAGCACCGCGGTAGAGAGAGAGAGAGAAGAGAGAGAGAGAGAGAAAAGAGAGAGAGAAGAGAGAGAGAGAGAGAGGAGAGAGAGAGAGAGAGAGAGAAAAGAGAGGACGCCTGCTGAGGCCATTGGGCCACTGGGCCATCCAATCGGTCGCCGCCACTACTGTCAAGACGACCACCACCACTACGCGCTGCCAGTCCCTTCTGGAGGGCCGGGCCACACTTGGCGAGGAGTCAAAGGTCAAAAACAAAAACAAAAATGGAAAACCAACAAGAGCAAAAACAACATAATAGAGCCAAAAACAACATAACAGAGCCAAAAACAACATAACAGAGCAAAAAAAAGAGGGAGAAAGCAACGAAAAGCAAAATGAAAAACAATTTTTTTTTAAGATGAAAAAACGATTTTTTTGAAAATAACCCCCTTTTTCCAGGAGCGCGGGCAACACACTGACGCGCGGCCAGTTCCTGAAGCGGCTGCGCGCCGTGACCGAGGCCCTGTACCCGACGCGCAACCAGTACCTGGAGGACAACAGCGGCACCTCTCTCGGACCCGCTGCTCGCGAGCTGGCGCAGCGCGAGCGAGCCAACCGTGTGGGGCTGCTGGCGGTCAGTAGAACAAAAAATCCTCATTCTATGGAAAACTACAAATCTATTGGCGAGTTCGCTTGTCCAGTGGCGGCCTGTTTTTGCCTTCTAAGAGACAAAGATCACAGTCTATGGCACTCCGGCGGCGAAAGACGACAAATTGTGGCATTTTTAAAGAAAAATCCGATTTTCATGTATTTAAAACTGAGCAATAGGAAACTTGCCAGGATTTGCAGTAAATACCTATAAGCTTTTTGGGGGAGAGGGCGGGGGATGAGTTAAGATTTCATTTTTGGCCGCTCAAGTGTTATCCTACGTATCTCAATGATTACGTTGCAATGCTTGGGACTGCTTCACGGTACTTGACAGTTTTTTGCAGTGCTTGACAGTTTATGGCAAAGCTTGGCAGTTTTTTGGCAGATCCCGGGAGGGTTTTGGCAGGCTTGGAGCTTCTTGGCAAAGCTTGGGGCTTTTTTTAGGCAGACCTGGGCAGTTTTTGGCAGAGCTTCGGCGGGGCTTGGCAGTGCTTGGCGGGGCTTGGGCAAGCCGGGGCCTTAGACCCGACCACCCGACCCTCGGGAGGGCTCGTCTTCGAGGCGCCTTGGTTGGCACGCATTAATTAATGCAACCGATCGGCGTGGGCCGAGGGCGGGGCGGGGCGGGGCGGCCTGATGAGAAGCCAGCCCGCCCCGACGCGCTCGCCGCCAATCCCCGGCCGCTGCGACGCGCCGACCGAGCTGTAACTGAACAGGGCTCGCTGATTGCGGCACGGCTCCCCGCGAGGCGAGGCGTGGCGAGGCACGGCGGTCGCGGACCGTATCCGTTGCACTCGCCAAACGGCCAAACTGCTCAGTTCCAGGCCAGATTTTCAGCCGACGTTGAGTACACTGTGAAGATCATAGTCTTTTCTTGACAGCTTTACAATTTATAGGCTAACTTTCCGCACGAGAATGTCTTCAATCCTGTCGATGCATACCCATGCACGCCCTTGAGCTTTGGTGCATCAAAATTTTATGATGCCTGAACCGTGTCATTTCGGTGTTCGAAGCGCGGTCACCCTTTTACGCGAGTCTGTGACGTTGATAAGCAGAGGAGACACCTCTTGAGCGCGAATTACACACGGCAAAAAGAAGGCCGGGAAACCAGGGGCTGACTAATGGGAACGAATGCCGCAGGCGCCAGGCCTCGCTGCAGACCTCGGCTCCGGGACTTGGCTGCAGGCCTCCAGCAGACTGATTCCGAGAGTCGTCTCCGTCGCTCTGTCTCTCTTACACGCCTATGCGGCCCTATGCGAGAGAGACGGAGCGACGAAAACGACTCTCGGAATCAGCCTGCAGGGCAAGGCTGTCCATTTAAACAGCCCGCTGCTCCATCAGCCTGCCGGCATGCCCGGGGCCGGCCTATCGAGGCTTCCAGGCTTCGAAGCAGCGGAGCAGCGCGGTTGCGGTCGTCTGCCCCCGCGAAAGGGATCCCTCGGCGAGCGGCGCGGAACGAGGCGGGCGGGGGCGGGGCTGGAACAGGGCGGTCGTGGAGGCGGTCGAGGCACCTGCCGCGGCCTGCATCACTGCAAGGCAGCCAATCTATGGCCTGCGGTGCCGGCCCGCGATTTATAGTGCAGACTCCATCACGCCAGTCAACGAACGGGCGGGCAAACGCCCACGCGACACCCCCGCGTCAGTGGCGGGTCCAGGGAGGGGGGGGGGCTGAGATTCTAGAGGTGCCTTCAGCACTAGCGTCAACACGACTCGAACCAAACGTGTGTTCCTACCAATGGATTCCTCGTTCGGAGAGCAATCCATTGGTGGTGTCACACGTTCGGTTTGAGTTCCATTTGGCGACTGTGCAGCTCAAAACGCGTCCGGGATTTTGACCGCCTCCACCGGTCTTCTGGCCCACTGCTGGCACGCCGTGCCTGCACTGCTTGCAGACCATCATCCACCTCCACATGGTGAGCTCGCTGGGCTACGAGCTGTCCGGGTACGTGGACTTCGCGGACCGGCTGTCCAGGGAGAACTGGGTGCCCTACTTCAAGGGCGAGCGCACCCTCACGCCGGCCAGGAACGACCTGGCCTTCTACCACTGGCGCATGGACCAGGCGCGCTGCAAGTCCACCAACAACTTCAAGGTGAGGCGGGGCCGGTGAATTTTCAAACTACGCGTTATTTTTCGTGCACGAATGCATTTTTGTAAATATTTGAACCACAGGTGATGCCGGACCCGCGGCGCGGCCTCCTGTTCAAGCACCGCAAGGACCGGCTGCGCGTCTGCGTGGACCCGGCCGTGGCGCCGGGGCCCAACTCGACCCGCACGCGCGTCTCGTCGCCGCAGTACATCAGCTGCGTCCTCATCGACCACGTCGTCCGACAGAAATGCTAAACAAACACACGCACACCTTCCCTGTTTGTCTCCGAGTTTTTAGACCCCCCCCCCTTTCCTTTTCCACCGATGACGCGCGGTGGCCACCACGACGACGACACACTGCACCATTAGCCCTCGTTATTTTCCCGGAAAGGAGCATGGACAGGTACGTGTACTTACACACACATCACTCCAGTGAATATCACACACACACATACACACACACACACACCCCTACACACGCACACAAATAACTCCAATAGTCTCTCTACCCCCTCTCTCCTCTCATCCTCCCCCCCCTCTCTTTCTCTCTCACACACACACACACACACATGCCCTTTCGACTTGAAGGCCGCGAAGGCCCAACAACAACAGCAAGAGCGGTCAACGTGTGTTTACTCTGCCGGTCCGTACGACGCAGCCATACGCAGCCACTTGCAGCGTGGGGGCGGACGGACGGCCGGATAACCAGAGAGAATAATCAAATCCAAACTTTATCGCCGCGGAGCCGGAGCCAGGCCGCGCCACTGCACAGTCCATTCACGCGGGGCAGGTCGGGGGTCGCCCTGTCTCTCTCGCACTCATGGGGCTCTCTGTTGGAGTGCGAGAGACACAGAGCGACTAAGCGATCTTCTGAATCGTCCGGCAGGCACCGGGCCCCCGCCATGGGCGGACCCGGCCCGAGCTGCGAGCCAGGGCGGGCTGGGGAGGGGGAGGGGGAGGAGGGAGTGTTTCTGCTCATTTGCTTGCATACACGTGTAACGGAGCAGCCTTACACGGCGCGCATAATCTGGGCATAAATTGGTCATCAGGCATTGCAGGTACACTGTAGCCTAACCGGCTACACGGTGTGTGTGTGTGTGTGTGTGTGTGTGTGTGTGTGTGTGTGTGTGTGTGTGTGTGTGTGTGTGTGTGTGTGTGTGTGTGTGTGTGTGTGTGTGTGTGTGTGTGTGGCAGCTAATCGCGCAGTCTGCCCCGGCCGCCCTCGACTAGTCCCTGCGAGGATCCGCGCCGCGTCCGCGACGTGTGCGTGGTAATGGACAAACAAGGAGGCCCCGGCACTGCATGAGGGGGTCGAGGACGTCGAGGACGTGGAGGAGGCCAAGGAGTAGCGGGGCGACGCCCCCGCACCGCCCGGAGGCTCAGCGAGCTGGTCCGGAACGCCGCTTTCGTCGCTCTGTCTCTCTCGCACCCACACGGCGCGCCCCTTGAGAGCGAGAGAGACAGAGCGACGCTCGCAAGCAGCTCGCCAACTTATTGACGACACCGGGACCGCCTGGCTGCGCCAAGGGCTGCGCCTGGCAGTCCTAGCTATACGCCACCTGATGGCGCCGCCTCACCAGATTGCAACAACGCCGACGACGTCGCGCTGTCTCTCTCGCACGCGCGGGCCGCTCCGTGAGGGTGCGAGAGAGACAGAGCGACCGGGGCGTCACTGCCTGCCTGGCGGGCACTTGCTTTGCATAATCAGGTGGACAGCCACTCGATGTATCGAGGACGCCGTCGACGCCTAGCGTACGCAGCCCCCTCCCCTCCCTTCCTCCTCACTCTCTCCCCTCCTTTCCTCTTCATTACCGACTCGGCCCGAGGCCCGGCCTGGACCGCGCGGAGGCTTGCAATGCCCTCTCCCATTTTTGCGGCAATCGTAAATCCAGATTGAGACAGATCATAAACCCGACTCCCCGCCCCGTCCCCCTCCACGGTCCGCCCCCACACCGCGGACCCAGGCGGGCAGGACGGGCACCCCCCAATTCCCCACGTGGCGTGGCGGGGCGCGGCGGGGCGGGGCGGGGCGCGCGCCGTGGCCACCCTTACTAAAACAACCAGCCCGGACCAACTCACTCGCCCATCACTGGCGGCCCGCCACGCACCCACTCCTCTCCCCATCCCCTCCCCCTCCCCCGCGGCCCGGCCCGCGCCCACGCTTCGGCCCCTAACCCGCTCCAATGTACTCATTTTCCCCGGCGAAAGTATCTCCCGGCACACCGTATTCGCGGGCTGTAAAGTTGCGATGAGTGCACAGCTTTGTTTCTGTGTGAGTCTGTGTGAGCGTGTAGGTGCTGTATGTGTGTGCGTGGCGTGTATGAACTGACCTGCCGACCATACCTTACACACGCACACACCCACCCTCACCTCAATTCTCACACGCTAGGCGCGCGCGCACACACACACATGCACACAAACGCACACACACACGCAGTTGGTCCCACCAGTATGTCAGCAGGTTGGCGCTTATTCTTTAAGCGTGGGAACAAATTCGGGTCGGACAGGTGTCGAAAATCTCGCAACAACGTTCCCCCCACCACCACCATCACCCTCGCCGACACACGCCACAAGGCACATTCTTCATGGTGCACCAAAGTTGAGGGAACGTCGCGATATTTATTTTGGCAGTGTGCGAGCATACCGCGGGGCGTTTCGTGCGTGACAGTTTTCTAAGTGGTGCGACGCAACGGGTTCGCGGCCCTGGCGTCGAGTCCCTGCAGACGCCGCGAGTCGCGAGCGCGAAAGTGTCCGGGCCATCGGGAATATGCATCACACGCACAGCAGGTCGTAAATATGAGCCGTCCGCACGACCCACCCCGCGCAGGACAAGACCCCCCCGAAGTACATACGCGCCCCGAGTTGCTGTTTGTTTCGAGTCTTCCTTTAACTTGGGCCTGAGGGTCACCGAGGGGCCGTTTGGGCCGTTGAGCAGTGCGCGGCCTCTCTCGCCCCTCGCCGGGGACAGACAAAGGGGCCGGAAAATGTCCCCGTCGTCGTACAAAAATATATATTTCTCGTCCTGACAATTGTTATTATTTTTGCCGTGTACGGTAAGAACGTTTCCTGGTTTTCCCGGGAAACCTGTGTGAAAGACATAGCCGATCAGGGAGTTCCTGCGGTAACTGGAAACCTTTTTCACTCTGTACTTAAACTGTTTAGGACACGTTGTCGTACGGAAAAATATTTGTTTTTAGTCGTGAAAATTGTTATTTTTTTCCTGCCGCACTTTTGTAAACTGTTTATGATAATTCAACTTTCTTTTCTTCCTTCGAATTCAGAAAAAATCAATTACACAATACAAAAATTAATGGGTATATTTTCGATTTGACTGCCCAGTCTCAACAACACTCTGGCTTCCTTTCCCAGTTGACGAAGTGACTGGTGCAAGCATCGTAACGACGTGGTTTATCTCCGAGTTGCGAAGCTTTTCGTTTGCATCTTACGATGTACTCTACAAATCGAAGAGTGTATATGGTATGCTCTAACTGGAGCATGCCTGCAAGCACGCTCTAACTAGTGCATGCCTGCCAAGCATGCACTTAATAGCGCATACATGCCATGTACACGCTTCCTGATGCAGACAACTCCCTATCCCTTATGCACTAGATGCATGCTTCAGTTAGCGTGTACATGGCATGTACGCACTAGTTAGTGCATGCCTGGCAGGCATGCGCTAGCTAGAGCGTGCTTGCAGGCATGCTCCAGTTAGAGCATACCATGTACACTCTTCGATTTGTAGAGTAAAACCCCAAAAAGGCTTGGTGGACAAGGATAAGTTTGGCTTGGTACTGTGACAGCGCCAAATGTACCTTAGTAGCATAGCTCAAATTTCATTGCAACTCATTTATATTGAACGCCTAGAAGGCATCACTTGGAAAGTGAAATTCGTGTCCCCACGTGCATGATTTCAAGCCCAAGTTTTTTGAAAGTGTAGGCCAGTCGCTGGTCGGCGCATGGCGAGGCCTGAAACCACAGCCGTGAGAGTGGGGCAGCAGGCCAGTGCCAACTAAACGAATGCAGATACAAAAAGGAAAAAAGAATGAGAAAAAGTGACTGCAAAGAAAGTTGGCATAGGAAAACATTTGAAAGCTCCGTCCCCTGCATTATCATGCTATTACTCCCGACAATGTGACCAGTCAGCTGTCCAAACATTGCGATACAGCCGACTGATTCCGAGAGTCGTTTTCGTCGCTCTGTCTCTCTCGCACTTATGGGGCGTCCCATATAGGTACGAGAGAGACAGAGCGACGGAAACGACTCTCGGAATCAGGCGGGCCGGCCTCGGTGGTGGACAGGTCGGGGCAGCAGGACTTTTTCGCGCCAAAACTGGACCGGCGCGCGCATTTCGCAACACGCTTTTTTTTCAGAGCAGCAATCAGCGCGGCGGGCGCCATGCCGCGCTATTCGGACGATATAGTAGCCCAGGCTTACCTGGGCGCGAGCGTCGCGGCGGGCTGTTTGAACAACGCATGAGGACAAACACCAGTGGCGGCTCAGAGGGGGGAGGGGCAATGCCCCTCGGTCAAATATCTGTTAACACCTTCGCGCCGAAGTGAAATTAAAGGAATGGGAAATCGCAGCGAGGGGCACGGTAAAAACGGTTCCTGTTTTTTTTTTTTTTTTAAGAACTCCCTGGATCCCCGGGTGGAAGGATCTGCAGTCTAAACAGCACTTCTTCACTTGCGTTTTACTGAACTTAACTTTGTGTTTAAAGTACTCTACAAATCAAAGAGTGTACATAGTATGCTCTAACTGGAGCATGCCTGCAAGCACGCTCTAGCTAGCGCATGCCTGCCAAGCATGCACTAACTAGTGCATACATGCCATGTACACGCTTCCTGATGCAAAAAACTCCCTATCCCTTATGCAGTAAATGTATGCTTCAGTTAGCGTGTACATGGCATGTATGCACTAGTTAGTGCATGCTTGGCAGGCATGCACTAGCTAGAGCGTGCTTGCAGGCATGCTCCAGTAAGAGCGTACCATGTACACTCTTTGATTTGTAGAGTAACTGTGAATTATAAAAAAAGTGGAAGAAAAGCCGAGATTTTTCTGTGTTTAAACTATTCTGTAACCGTAAATTTCTACAAAAAGACTATAGAATTTTGTACAAAAAGTGTAGTAAAACTGCAAAAAAAGTACCAGTTTTTTCGCCCAACTACAGTTTTGACTACAGTTTATACCAATTTCACACTGCAGTGAAATCATAGTTACACCTACAGAATTCACTTAAAGGAAGAATAAAATTAAAGTGTAGTGTTAAAAATACGTGTTAAAAATGAATTTGAACGTTCAATTTTCCTACTTCTGTCAGATTCTACTGCCCCCTTCGACCTTCCATGGTCAACTTCCTTATTGTCTGATGATGAAATCAGATTTTCTGCGGGGAATCGAACCTCGCACCTTTTGGTTGCGGACCAAGTGCCTTATCCACTGGTCTACGCCGCCTGCCTGGGAAGGTGATCCACCCAACGTGACCACATAATAAGGCCTGGTGCCGGTGGCATTAGCAGGGAAACTCAGTTAAAACTGCAGTTTTTCTTCAGATTCTCTGCACTCTCTAATCTCGACACTATCATGCAGTCTAACTGTCTCAGAACTAATCATTAACTGCACTTACTTCTGTACTTCATATCTATTGTAGTGACTATAATTTAAACTAAGTCAAAACTGAAATCCTTCTGCAGAGGCGCTCTGTAGTAAGGCTGAAGACCAGGAGAACAATTTATTATTAGTTTAAAGTCTGTGACAAATGCACATGAATTGAGGTTCTCAAGTCTAATACTTTTGCAGTTACTTTTGAATCCATAGTACTGTTCCAATACTGCAGTTTTTCCACTGAGTTCAAACTACACTTGAACTGCAGATCCTTCCACCCGGGGGAAATTGCCTATGCCCCTCCCATAGGCTTCCTGGGAAAACCAGGTAACGTTTTTACTGTGGACGAGAACACCGGTCTCACACCGACGTGAAGGTGTTAATGCCCGGAAGGTGCGCAATGTACGACACTGCGCCTGAAGGCAGGCACAAGGTGAGACATGGCCACTTCTGAATAATCATTCAGCAGATTGATTTCGAGAGTCGTCTTCGTCGCTCTGTCTCTCTCGCACCTGCACGTGACGCCCAATAAGTGCGAGAGAGACAGAGCGACGGAAACGACTCTCGGAATCAGTTTGCTGGAGCCGCCCCTGGCCAGTCCAACACGCGCACCGCGGCATGGCGTGCTTGTTGCCCCGACTCGTGCCCGTCAGCACGCCGCGACCAAGAGATCGGTTCCGTTTTTATTCGACGCCGAGGAAACAGCGGAAAACACACGACCTGTTTTGAAATGAGATGAGGGACAATTTGGGTCCCGCAAACAAAAACAAGAGAGTGAAAAAAACAACAACAAGCGGGTGTTGCAGCACGGTTTGGATACACCACGGAAGCACAGCAAGAGTTCGCCAATTAGGTACAATACTTTCAAACTAGTGTAAACCGACCCGGGTTGAGGCCTGCGGTCATGCGTAAGCCCGATCCCTTTGGAAACTACAGACGAGGAAAAGAAGCGACGCATAAATTTTCAACTGTGCTATCAACTCATCTAGAATCATTTAGCAGGAAGGCATCTCGATCGGGGATCGGCTGTCAATGCGGCCGGCGAGCACGCAAACTACCGGCATGCATAATGCATGCCCCACTCCGGACTCCAGCGACAGCGGGGCGGGGCGGGGCGCGGCACGGCGGGGCACACGGATGGACAACTCCCAAAACAGTCTTTTTCCGCAAACTCTCGCCTTGTTATCTTTGGCAACAATCGCGTGGCTCGCAATACGCTCGCCCGGGCCGTCCTGCAAGGCCGATTCCGAAAGTCGTTTTCGTCGCTCTGTCCCTCTCGCACTCATGAAGCGAGCCGTACAGGTGCGAGAGAGACAGAGCGACGACAACGACTCTCGGAATCAGTCTGCTGGCCGCACGGCCAGGCCTTGGCTCGGGCCGCATCCAAATAAAACTCGACCGATATCACCAGAAACCAAATTTAAATGAAGGCCGCCGAGTCGCTCCGTCTCACTCGCACTCGTGGGGCGAGCCGAAGGGGTGCGAGAGAGACAGGGCGAAATCAAGTCCGCCGTCAAGAGTTTTGGCCCACTGTGCACCGCGTGTCTGTTTCGAGTCCAGTTCGAGACACATCGAACCGGAAACGCACACCCAGCACGGCAGTGTGTCGCGGCCCTAAAACCGCGGCCGTGCCGGAGTGGCTCGCAGTGTCGGGGAGCGAATGGGCGTGTCTGCAATCATCACGTCCGCACTGCGAAGCATGCAACGCACTGCACTGTATCGTTATCAGTCATCGCCAGTCCAAGTGGCCGTGAAACGCTCGTCACACGCGGACTGCGCGCCGTGAGAGAGAGAGAGAGAGAGAGAGAGAGAGAGAGAGAGAGAGAGAGAGAGAGAGAGAGAGAGAGAGAGAGGAGAAAGGGTAAGGAGAGAAGAGGGAAGGGAGCGCGGGTCCCAGTTACGACAGTCGTTACATTGCGATTGCAACACATCCATAAAGTGGGACAATCCCGCGGTCCACAGGTACACTTACTACCGCATGCCCGCCGCGCACACCGCAAAGAACAACGACAAGGAAATGGAAATGGACGAATGAATAAAAGAAGTTGGGCGAGTGACCACGCGGCGACGACGCACGCTGAGATATGTGGGCCAAGTTTGAGACGTGTCCGCGTTCCTTCCTGCGTCGGCGCACCTGTCGCTGTCTCTGTCGCACTCATGGGGCGCTATGCGCAGGGGTGCGAGAGAGACAGAGCGACGAAAACGACTCTCGTAATCAGTCTGCGGGCAGGGCTAGGTCCGAGAGCGTCAGCGCGGTGCGGCTCTGCCACGCAGCGCGCCTGCGAGTCGAGGGATACTCGCCCGCAGCGCAGCGGTGTCTCACAGCCGTCTGTATTGCCTACCCCGCACGGCGTTCTCCCTCTGCTGCCGCCTCTTCGCGCGGGCGGCGGCATGGCCCTGCCAAGTTTTGAGCTTAATTCGTTAAACACAAGTCTATTCAAAGGCATGGCCCCGCCAATGGAATGCTCTTTGAACGAGGAATCCAATGATACCATCATACGCATGATTCGAGTGCAATTTATGCACTGAGCTCGAAACGTCTGAACGGCCGAACTGGGCTCTGGTCCACTCGCTGTGCCGAGGGGTCACTCGGTTAGCGCAGGCAGGCGTGTGATTGTTTCTGGTCAAGTCTAAGGTGACCAGGCGGCGGCCGTGGTGTGATGGATGGGCCCGATCGGCCCGTCGCATCCCGAGTACCGAACAAAACGGCAAGCTGCCGGCAGTGGGTCAGACCGGGCAAAAAACCAACGTTGGTTATTCGCACGATAAGCTAAGCCCTGTGAGGGGCTGGCTGGCCCTGGCCCGGTGCAAAGACAGTTCGGCGGAACTTTTCTTCGCTACATTTAAAGGTTCCGGCATAAAAGTTGCCATTCTCAACTTGGAATTAGTCGTCGGGATCAAACGGGGCGGGGGAGGGGGGCGAAAACGCGCGGCGACCCGCGACCATACACCGACTGCACCCAAAAAAAGTTTAAGAAAAGCGTCAGTTTGTTTCTTCAAGCAGTTTTCTTCTTTCGAGAGGCTTTCGTAATTCGAAAGTGGCCCCGGACCGCACTGGCACACTGCCACGTGGGCGGGGACTGTCAATTAATTAGGGGGTCGTCCACAAATTACGTAATCCTTGTTGCTCCTTAAGGACTGCTAGTGAGTGCGAGAGAGACAGAAGACATTGAGTTACATGTAGACGAACCCTGGCTGCGTGAGACTTGAACTTGGGGCGACTTTCCAAACTGTCCACCTCGTCAAACGCGGAGCCGACGAACCCCGGGCGAAAACGAGAGGGAGTCACTCGTAAAATAATACCACGGCTAGATCCAGGCTGCACTCTGTAAATACTGACTCTGCAACGGGTCGGAAGCGACAGAGTCAAGCAAACGAAAAAAAATAATTTCAAATTGGACTTTTTCCGTGGATTACTCTCGGACTCCAACTGTCTAACGGCGAAAGGCTGCTGCACCATAATACAAAAGAAATTCAACAATCCATAAGGTTAAAAAAAATCCAAACGAGGTAACAACATTACCAGAAAATTATCACCATAATAAATTTACAAATTTTTGGTGGGGTGCATTGGACAAAAAAAGAGTGTAGAGCATTCATAACGCGTTCACCACACTTAGCAGAATAATAAATTTCCGGAATTTCCGAAAGGTACCTTCGGCAATTTTTTTCTCAGAGTTACCTTTTAAGTCCCAAAATTTTATTTCTCACACAGACTAAATGTTATGTAAAATTTTATACGAGACATCACATTTTTTTGCGCACACGAAATTTTCGTACAATTTTCGTACGAAAAACTGCACATTTTCCGCCATTTTTGTACGAAGTTGCACAAAATTTTGTACAAATCTGTACGAAAAGTTCGTGTGCACTAAAAGTTGTGATGTCTCGCGTGCAAAATTTGTACAAAAACATCTAGGGTGCAGTGTAGCCAACGACGACAAAACGATGCGATGATGAGTGGGCACAGACAAAGGTAACGCGACGCGTGCTCGATGCCGTCCACTTATCCGGCCCTCCGGGGAGAGGCTGTCAAAAAGGGACACCTGCAGAGGGACCCCCGAGCCATTGAGGAGTAATGAGCCGTCGGCACGGCATCGGCTAAGTCTCGCATCAGCCCCCCTCCCCTTTCCCATTTCCCCTCCCCTCTCGCCCCTCCCCTCCGCCGGCACTCTGCACTGGCCCTGTCCCATCGCCAGATGTGGTTGCAGCGACAGAGTAATTACCCCACCATCAAACTGGGCGCTTCATAACTTTGTTAACGAGCACCGCTGCTAATAAACTCTGTATTTACCTTGCCCCCCACCCCTTCCCCCTTCACCTCCGCAAGGGGAAAGGCCGGGTAGGGGTGGGGGGAGGTAAGGAGACAGGTACGGCGCGTCCAGAGGGGCGCGACACTGTACGCGTTGGTACACAACACCGACGTGTCGTTTGCAGCGATTTGATACACTCGAGCTTCCAGCAGCTGGTGAAGTCGAACGAGGTAAATGCACGCAACTCCACCATTTTGCAGTGGGCCAGAAGACTGAGGGGGGGGGCGGTAAAAAATCTTTAAGGGTTTTGAGCTCCAGAGTCGCTAGATGGGACTCGAACCGAGCTTGTGACCCCACCGATGCATTGCTCTCTGAATGACAAATTCATTCGTGTGGTCACACGCTCGGTTCAAGTTCTGTTTAGCGACTCTGGAGCTCAAGACACATCTAGGATTTCAGCCGCCTTGGCCGGTCTTCTGGTCCACTATATGATCTGTCTGGTCTCATTTTTCTGTTACTCTTTTTCAGAACACCGACACTTTTTAAACTGAATTTTTCCATGTAACGTGGCAATTGCACGGCATACATCACCGAAGTGTACGGATAGTTAGTGCAAAGGGTGGGCCAGGGGCGGCCGAGCCGAGCTCAATTAAAACCACGTCGCATCTCGGCTCGTTTTTCGGGGCCCACCTCGCCGACGCACCCCTTTTGGGGCCCCCGTCAGCGTGGCGCAGCGAGCCGCGGCCAAGGAGGTAATTAGCAGACATGAGGAAGCCCACACCTTAACCCATCACTGCCTAAAATTTCTTAATGGAAAATGAAAACAACTTTATCGTCGAAAAATTGTGCGTGAATGTGCTCCATAGTAATGAGCTGTAATGAGTAGACGGAAGCATGCAGAAAGTCGACAGGCGCCCCAGACGCGGCCCAGGAGTGGAGGCGCCTCTCTCTCTCTCTCTCTCTCTCTCTCTCTCTCTCTCTCTCTCTCTCTCTCTCTCTCTCTGTATCTCTCTCTCAGTCTCTCTCTCACACTCTCTCAGTCTCTCTCTCTCTCTCTCTCTCTCTCTCTCTCTCTCTCTCTCAGTCTCTCTCACACTCTCTCTCCTCAGTCTCTCTCTCATACTCTCTCTCTCTCTCTTCTCTCTCTCTCTCTCTCTCTCTCTCTCTCTCTCTCTCTCTCTCTCTCACGCGATGTGGGGGCGTTAGGCCAAGTTTTAAGGCCGCCACGATGCCGGGCATGCGGAGTGCGGGCTGTGGGGCGCGTGCCCGTTGAAGCCAGTGAATGGCGGCACATAAACCGTCAACGAGTCTTTCCCGCAGTTGTTGGCCTGCTCCAGTTAGCCGAGCTCCCGGTTCCCTGTCCGCTCGGACCTGCAGACTGAGAGTCGTTTTCGTCGCTCTGTCTCTCTCGCATCATGGGGCGTCCCCTTTGGGTGCGAGACAGACAGAGCGACGAAAACGACTCTCGGAATCAGTCTGCGGCCAGTGGCGCGGCACGCGGCAACGCCATTTCGAGTTATCCGCCAAGTTTCTGAAAAGCGGCGCGGATGGCCCGGGCCGGTGTTCCGGTGGACGTGGCCTCGTAGCCGCGCCTACACCGCAAGGGCATCATCTGCAGTCCGAGCGAGTCCGACCCACACACGCCCATCATTTCTCCGAAATAGGTATTCTCTCTCTCTCTCTCTCTCTCTCTCTCTCCTCTTCTCTCCTCTCTTCTCTTCTCTCTCTCTCTCTCCTCTTTTTCCCCCTTTCCCCCCCTCTTGCCCCCGTAAGCTTTCCCCCTTGGGTACGACAGTGACAGAGCGAAGCAATAATAATGTTTGGACTCGCTTAACCGCCTAAAAGCCTCAAAATCAAAAAAAAAAATCACTTTCCAGCGGTATTGCGGAAAAACATCTCCCGAAATGGAAATCACACCTCTCCGCACGCGCGCACACGTTCCCCCTCTTCCTTAGTTACAAAGTACTTGCCAGCCGTTCAATATGATTCCTTCCGCGCCGCGGCAATGAATACCATCTCCATTTTTCATGTAGACACTTCCCCCAACCCGGGACGGCACGGCGGCAGCGGCTGACTGATTCCGAGAGTCGTTGTCGTCGCTCTGTCTCTCTCGCACTCAGGGGGCGTCCCGTAGAGGTGCGAGGGAGACAGAGCGACGAAAACGACTCGCGGAGAATGAGTCTGCGACGCGCGAAGGTGCAGACGGGGTGAGGCATCACGAGGGGAGGGGAGGGGACGTCAGGAGGGGAAGGGAGAGGGAGAAGGGAGGGGAGAAGGAGAGGAGGGGATGGGAGGAGGGAGGAGGGGGATGAGAGGGGAGGGAAAGTATTCGGCTGTTTTAATCTCGACCCCGAATAATAAAGAGCGTATTGACATGGGGCCGGGCGGCTTGGATAACGCGGCGCAGGAATAATGGAAACGATACGCGAAAAGGACGAAGAGGACGAGTGGAACCGCCAAGGGGCTCGTCGCGCTGTCTCTCTCGCACTCACGGGGCGGCCCGCAAGGGTGCGAGAGAGACAGCGCGACGAGGTTGCGCGTACACCCAGCGGTCGGCGACGTCTCACTTTGACGCGGCAGGCGGGCACACTGTGGCCTTCCCTGATTGGTGGACGCGGAAGAGTCACCGTCCTTGTTTATCAATCAGCCGTGAACCTCTGCACTGCCGCCCGCATGCCGACGCCCCATCACGGGACCAGTGGCGAATCCAGTCGCGAATTTGCGGCAAAAACGCTGTGATTGCTTCGCTTTCACGCCGAGGGGGTAACCACTCCCGTAATACCCTGTACACAAAAACCGTGTATTACGCGTAATACACGTGATCGTAATACCATTTTTGGGTCAAATGTGCCAAATTTGGGCATTTTAGGGCCGTCTACACACGTGTAATACACCCGTAATACAGCGTAATACCGAGTAGTCTGTACACGATTTCTTGAAGCGTTTACCCCCTCGTTTCACGCAGCTTCCAGCGTGGAGCTTCCATAAAAATGGCACGGCTGGACCATCCCTCCGCAATGCGACACCTCCTCGGAACAAGCGGCTATCTCCAAAGGGAGTGCAGACAACGGCTATCTGTGAAAGTGCTGCAGACAAACGGCTATCTTTTTGACCCCCTGCAGACAAACGGCTAACTGTTTTCTCCACTTCCCGAGTTTGATACTTATATTTACAATCAATTGAGCCTGTCAATTTGACCTTATCCAACAGATGTCAAAAGTTTGTCAGAGCAGATTGACACACAACATGAGTCTGTCACGTGCGTCTAACCTGAGAAAAACTCAAGGAACCCGGCCAACCCTAACCTCTCCCGAAAAGTCAGTTAGCCGTTTGTCTGCAGGGGGTCAAAAAGATAGCCGTTTGTCTGCAGCTCCTTCACAGATAGCCGTTTGTCTGCACTCCCTTTGGAGATAGCCGCTTGTTCCGACGAGGTGTCGAATTGCACGAGTGGAGTTTGCAGTTTACAAATTTTACGTGAGGAGTTGGTGAGGAGTGGCTCACAGAGCTCCCACCTCTTGGCTTGAAGCAAAGGTGGAGAACTTCACAGTTGAAGTGCGGACACTGCGAACCCTCCCCTTCTGAGAGCGGAGACTAAAAATTCTACAAATCCGCATTTTAGTGAGTAGTGTCCACACTTGCCTTCATTCACAGTGCATTACGACACGGCTGCGCGGAACGGCTCCGCTCGCGGGTGAGGAACGGTGGACACTGCCAGCAGACTGATTCCGAGAGTCGTTTTCGTCGCTCTGTCTCTCTCGCACCTGCACGGGACGCCCCATGAGCGCGAGAGAGACAGAGCGACGAAAACGACTCTCGGCATCAGTCTGCATGCGCCGCCTCGCGACATTCTTCCGCCACTCGGCGGACGCAGAAAACGCAGACGAGGCGGCGATAAAGACATACGTGTCGATAATATCCGAGAAAGCGCGACAAGGTTCCACGCTATCCAAGTGACAATCCGACGCGATGGCCTCACCCCATCCCTCTGGCGGGCACCCACGCACCCAGCACGCTTGCACCCTTTCCCTTCACCCCCCCCTCCCTCCCCTCTCCTCTCTCCCTTCCCTCCCTCCCTCCCTCCCTTCCCCTCCTCCTTCCTCTCCCTCCCCTCCTTCCCTTCCCCTCCGTCCCCTCTCTTCCCCCTTCCCCTCCCTCCCCTCCACCCCCTCTCTTCCGCGGCCGTCCGCCAGCCTGCCGCCGTATCGGAATCCTATTACGCGCATTACAGAGCCTCGCGAATATCGACGATATTTGAGCAACATGTTCGGCGCTCCTTGCACGCGCTGCAGTGTGCAGTGCAGGGTCGCGCCCAGGCAGGTCGGTGTCGTCTTGTCGGCACAACAAATTCTTTTCTACGAGTTTTTGTACTCGGTCTGACACAATTTTGCGAACAAGTACTTTCTCTGCACTTATTTATACGAAAAATTTCGGGTGATTGTGCGAGACCAGGCGTAAATACATACAATACATAAAGTGGGTGCCAATCAATCGCTTTGGACTGACAACCACTGCAGTAGAGCGCCAGAGAATTAAAGTAAAAAGATTTTTTTAATGAAAATTTTTTAGCCTTGTTTTAAGCCGCGTTGAAAAAAAAATCGAAAATACCGGAGAGTGTCCTCCGAAACTCCGGGTGGAATTTCTAGAGGCTTTGATTTTCAAAGAGATCAAATTTGTACCAGGTGGGTCACGGACCCGTGTGAAATGGTTACTATGCAACCCGCTCGGAGCCCTGCATCCGGGCTTGCCTATGCGGCAGTTGGCGGGCGAACGGGAGGACTAGGGGTGCCACCCGTCTTGCCCAGCCCCAGTTGTCGTTCCGCGGACACCTCGCGGCCTCCGCGAGGGCAGTCCGCGGATTCCGCGAGTCCTGCCGCGGGCTTCGCGAGTCCTCGCGGGCGTTCCGTGTCCTCGCGGCCTGCCCTCGCGAAACCCGTGAAAGGACTCGCGAAGTCCGCGAGAGGACTCGCGAGACCCGCGGCGGACTGCCCTCGCGGAGGCCGCGAGGAGTCCGCGGAACGACAACTGGGGCTGGGCAAGACGGGGGGCACCCCTAGTCCTCCCGTTCGCCCGCCGATGCCGCATAGGCAAGCCCGGATGCAGGGCTCCGAGGGGTGCATAGTAACCATTTCACACGGGGTCCGTGACCCACCTGGTACTGTACCTGCCGTGAACACTGGAGTTTTCTGGATCTTCCAGAGATTGCTTGGAATTATTATTTCAAGTGCAACGGGTATTTCCCAGGACGAATTTCGCTCTAAAGCCAATTTTGTAGGTAAATACAGTTCTTTTCCCTGCTGAGAGATTTTTTTTTCGGTCAGAATGCCCCCTCTGTTGGAAAATTTGAAAAGTGTGTTCCGGTGGAGACAGGTGGTGTGGCGGGGATCAAAGGATGGTGCGGTGCCCAGAAGGAAGGGCTCGGCTGGGCGGCCATAGGGAGGGAGCACCGTGCCGCGCCGTGCCGTGCCTTGCCCTGCCGTGTCCTGCCGTGCCGTGCCCACCGCCGCCGCCGCCATGATCCCTAGTCATTTTCCGCACTGCTGGGCGCAAACGCGGCGGCCACGGATTCGCACTACAAGTTTACGGTGGCGGCGTGAGCCGGGCGGAGGGGCCGCCCTGGCTGCCCCGCCCGGCCCTGCCCGGCCCTGCCCAAGCCCTGGCGAGGCCTGGCCAGTCGCGCGGAGAGAATGTCTTTACACGTCTGGTCTTCAAACTGTTGCGGTGGGAGCAAGGGCGGATCCAGAGACGGGTTCAGGGGTGTGGGAGCCGCGAAAGTTGCACACCTACAGCCCTGTGCAGTGCGGCTTTTGCCCCCGCCTCACAGTGGGCGGGAAGACCGGTGGAGGCGGCGTAAACCCCGGATGCGTTTTGAGCTGCCGAGTCGCTAAACAGGACTCGAACCGAGCGTGTGACTCCACCAATGGATTTCTCGTTCAGAGAGCAATCCATTGGTGGGGTCACACGTTCGGTTCGAGTCCCATCGAAGGACCCTGGAGCTCAAACCGCGTCTAGAATTTTGGCCGCCTCCAGTATTCTGGCCCACTGCGCGCCTCCCCCTCCGGATCCGCACCTGGGGGCGGCCGCGGAGGCGCGCGGGCCGAGTCTTGGAGGCGGCGAGGCGCCGACCGCATCGGAATTGGCCGGAGAAGATAACCACATTTCGTGAGCCGGCCGCCGCGGCCAGGCATTATCGGAACGGGTCTTCTCCATGCCATTCAGGTCCTTCAGGACCTTCAGGTGCGCGGGCTGCCTGCTCGGGCTGCCTGCCTGCTGCGTCTGGGCGGCGCGGCAATTCGGCCCCGGAGATAGCGAGCCGCCACGGCCTGGGGGCAGAGCAGGGCAGGGGCGTGACCGGGGGGCGGGGGGTGAAGGGGAAGG
Organism: Thrips palmi; assembly: GCF_012932325.1. Taxonomy (NCBI): domain Eukaryota; kingdom Metazoa; phylum Arthropoda; class Insecta; order Thysanoptera; family Thripidae; genus Thrips; species Thrips palmi. The sequence continues at coordinate 8,201,403 of NW_023144622.1, forward strand.
GGGGAGCAACAAGGCTCCTTTTTACGTGCGCTCCGTGGCGCACGTCCGGGGCCGGTAAGGCAATGGTCTGCATGGATTGTGTTCTGAGCCCCCCGCGTCACCCGGACCGACCCGGACCCCGAGCACGGCATGGCGGCACGCCGCCCGGACATTCCTGAGGCGAATGCCAAGAAATCCAAGCGCCAAGCCGATGCACAAAAAAAAATTCCCTCTTCTTTTTTTTAATTTTTTTTACAAATTTTTGTAGTGTACACAAATCCCTAACTGTATCCGCAACGCACGGCCGCACCAGCGCCCTCCGTCCTTCATCCAAATTCATACGGCACAGACTGATTCCGCACAGCGAGTCGTCTCTCTCGCACCCCTACGGGACGCTCCACGAGTGCGAGAGAGACGCAGACACCGTAATTCGGAGGCAGAGCCCAGCGCGCCGGATGGCTCGAGACACGGTCAGCCGAGTGGGCGTCCGCTCCATCAGTCAGTCCACTGCACTGCCGCGCTTTCAGCCGACTAATTACGCTCTCAATATTCGAGGCAATCGCATTCACTGATTTATAGGCGCCGCTCGTCACGCCCAGCGCTTGACGGGGCAGAGACAGTTGTTATTGTCACTCCGTCTCTGTCGCACTCATGGGGGTCTCCGTGAGGGTGCGAGAGAGACAGAGCGACAAACCGAGCTCCTGAATCGCTCGACTGGAGCGCGAATTACGAACAATACGTCGCCGCGCTGCCCGTCCTTTTTCACACCGGTAAGAACCGTGGAATCCGAAAGGGGCAGAGCGACGGAAAGCACTGCTCGGAATCAGCCTTCAGGAGGGATTCATTCCTGATAGAAACAATCAAAAGGGCAATTAGCACCAAAAATGACTTCTTCATGACACGAGAAAAAAGTAACTTTTCTTGTTTATTTTTATTTTCAAGAAAAATTTTGGTTGATCAAAACTTCTTTTCTTGTATGAAGAAATTTTTTTAGAACAGTGTTGTAAGTACACAGAGAAGGCTGCAGTGCGACCGTTTACAGACGACACCCAGACAACCGTAGAGACCGCCAGACGACCATACAGACGCACGGCAGGGAAACGGACAGCCAACCAAACGGCCAGCAAGTGAGCCAGGTTGACGGGGAGAAGGACAGAGCGCCCAAAACTGTCCCAGTCCCACCCAACTGCACTCATTGGCGATGCGTTTGCGCGCCAAAACAAAAGAGTCATGAAAGTCATGAGTCATGAATGGGCGGCGAGTGGCGGCACAGTGCGGCACAGCGTGGTCCGCTAGCCGCTGCCATTCCCTCCGCCCACTTCTCGGCCGCCTCGAGTCAGTCTGTGCGCTTTCTTTCGAGGCCCCCACTGCAATATCGATGTGTATGAATATCAAGTGTCACCTCATTCCGAGTGTCGCCGGCAGCAGCAGCAGCAACCTGCTGAGAAATTCTAATGTCGGCAGTCGCTCAGCAGCGTTCTGCCGAGCGACTCGGAGGGTTTGTCGCTCTGTCTCTCTCGCACCCTCACGGAGAGCTCCATGAGTGCGACTGAGACAAAGCGACGAAACGACCTTTGCGAATGGCTTGACTGGGGAAAGGCAGAGTGGTGCTGCCACTGCGGGTCAAATCCACTCTGAGTTTCTTTACCTGACCGAACGTCCCAGCGGCCGGCCAGCAGTACCGGGGGAGGGAAGGGGGAGGGGGAAACGCCGTCTGCGGGCGCCGCGAAAGTCACTTGTGGGAGTCGGGCCGCCACACAGCAGGGATTACAAACCGCAGCCCTCCCGGCATGCGGCACGGCGTTCTTGCCTGCGGATCAGAAAGCTGATTCCGAGTGGGAGGTGTCTCTCTCGCACTCATGGGGCATCCCGTATAGGTGCGACAAAGACAGACTGATAGTAACTCCACCTCGGAATTGGAGTGCTTTCTTAAGCACATTCGTGTAAGACTCCTATCGGCGTGTACTTGTCTATCACACTCCTGTAGATGTGTAATTGTCTATCACACTCCCATCGGTGCACTAGTCAGTGCACTCTTAAGGATGTGGTCGCGCTAGGCACACATTACACCTAGGTGTGGTCACGGAAAGTAGAATGTATTCTCCATGGCGTGGTTGTTGCTTTGGTACGTTGGTAGCCCTCGGCCGGCGGCTGTAGTTCCTGCCCCGGGCGTCCCGCGCGGCGCCCCATCGGGAGGCGGGCCCATCAGCACCGCGACGCGCATACCCGGGATGGACCCCGTTAAACATGCATCCCGGACCGGGGGAAGTGCCCGCGAGGCAGGAGCAGCGCAAAGGATTCGATTCGTGAATCTTAAATCAGGCAAGTGCAGGCTGGGCCGGCCCATCTTGCAGGTGGAGGGCGCTCACGAGTTTGACGGCGTTAGGCTGGTAATGGTTTCAGGCAGGCTGCTTCGAACAACCTGCCTGCTTCAAACAACCTTCTGTTACAGCCTGCTTTCAACAAGCTGCTGTATCAGTCTGCTTCAAACAACCTGCCTGCTTCCAACAACCTGCTGTTCCAGCCTGCTATCAGCATCTAGCCTGCCTCCAACAACCTACTGTTCCAGACTGCCTCCAACAACCTGCTGCCCCAGCCTGCCTCCAACAACCTGCTGTTCTAGCCTGCCTCCAACAACGTGCTGTTCTAGCCTGCCTCCAACAACGTGCTGTTCTAGCCTGCCTTCAACAACCTGCTGTTCTAGCCTGCCTCCAACAACGTGCTGTTCTAGCCTGCCTCCAACAACGTGCTGTTCCAGCCTGCCTCCAACAACGTGCTGTTCTAGCCTGCCTCCAACAACGTGCTGTTCTAGCCTGCCTCCAACAACGTGCTGTTCTAGCCTGCCTCCAACAACCTGCTGTTCTAGCCTGCCTCCAACAACGTGCTGTTCTAGCCTGCCCCCAACAACGTGCTGTTCTAGCCTGCCTCCAACAACCTGCTGTCCCAGCCTGCTTCCAACAACGTGCTGTTCTAGCCTGCCTCCAACAACCTGCTGTCCCAGCCTGCTTCCAACAACCTGCCGTTCCGGCCTGCTTCCAGAGTGTGGCGTGCCTACACCGTCCCAGGGGCAGCGCGGCCAACGCCCCCGGCATTGTTCATGCATGGCATGCGGCAAGAGTGTGAATTAGGGAACCCACCCTCCAAGAAATCACTGAGAAAATCACGTCATGTTATCAATTTTGCACCAGTCCAACTTACTCACCAGCAATCTCACCATACGTCAAAAGCTTGTCAAGTTTCACAAAACCCACCAAATGTACTTATCTAAATTTACTTATATATACAAATTTTTCAAAAAAAGAAAAACGAGGAAAAGCAGTGGTGTGCCTAGTCTCCGTGCCTAGTCCCTCTGCTTGGAGGTACAGTACGCTGCGAGTGACTCGCACACTGTACACCATTTGGTGCGGCCCGCTAAGTGATTTGAAGACGAGGCCGACGCGACGACGACGATCCACTACATGTCGAGCACGCCGCGGCACGCCGCCCCGACGAACCACGGCCGTGCCTCCTCCATTATGCAGGGCGGGGCGGCGGGGCGGCGGCACCGGGCTTCCTGTCTGCACTCCTTGCCATTAGGAAGCAGGGGCCGATCCGGCAGGCGGAGCGCGGAGCAGCAGACTGAGCTCTGCTTTCGTCGCTCTGTCTCTCTCGCACTCGTGGGGCGTCCCGCTGGGGTGCGAGAGAGACAGAGCGACGACCTGCAGGCCGTCATTCGCCTTCCGAGAGCCCTACAGGGAGACGAGACGCGCGGCGGCCCCGCTTACTTGGCGCCACTAAAAAGGGCCCAACTAGTCGAGCGTGAGTAACAGCGCAGTTACGCTGGCGGGCGAGGGGTTCGGCGGCTTCGTTCCGAACGGTGCCGTCTCTCTCGCACTCACGGGGCTAGGTCGGAGTGCGAGAGAGACAGAGCGACAGCCTGCAGGATACAGCCGGCCTCCTCGGATGATCAGAGGCCGTGAGGGCCTCGGCCGCCTCGGCAGGGGCCTCGCCTTGCGGTGCACCGCGGCCCACCCTGCACGGCACGGCAGGCCTCGCCACGCCACGGCCCCGAGGCCAAGTTTCAGCCCGGCTAATCGGTGGCCGAGCAGCGAGTTTGGCAGTGCCCTGCCGTGGCCCTGCCGCCGGGAGATGAGGTGAAAATTGGCTGCATACTTTGAGTTGGGAGGTAGAATAGCCGGCTCTGTATCAGGTACAGTACGGGCCGGGTCAGGAGAGTCATGGCCTTCATCGGGCCCTTCCAGGAAGCCCGGCGAAAGGGAGTTTCGCTTCCGAGACTTGAATTTCCCCCCCGTCCACAGTGGGCTAGAAGACTGCGGCGCTGGCGGCCAAAACTCTAGGCGCGTTTTGGGCTCCAATGTCACTAAACAGTCCTTGAATCACACGTGTGACCGCAACAATGGATTCCTCGTTTGGAGAGAAATCCATTGGTGGGATCACACGTTGGTTTGAGTCCCATTTATCGACCCCGGAGCTCAAAACCCGTCCGGGATTTTGACCGCCCCCACCGGTCTTCTGGCGCAGAGCGTCGTCTTTTCCTCAGGAAGGTAGTCCTAGTTTCCACATCGCAGGGGACCACTACCCTCATCTCCGCGCAGCCCTGCGGCCGGTAGATTCTTTGTCTGCGAATCCGAGCCGACGGTTCGGCCTCGCCTCCGACGATAGACACGTCCCGGCTCCAGCCGGGCTCCAGACTCGCAAACTTTCGATAGGATTCACCGGCCTCGTCCGGCAGGCCGGCCTGCCAGACCCTCCCCTGAGCCGGCAACCCCTCCCCTCTCCCCTCCCCGTCCTACCCGCCGTCCGGCAGGGCCTACCGCGTGGAAAAAGGTAAACAATAACCGCAAATTGGTGTGCCCCCCCCCAAAAAAAAAGCCTTTTCATCGCAATTTGACCCGAGCAGACCAACACCACGTACGAAAAGACGCATCTCAGTCAACCGACAACAGAAGAAAAATGAAACAACCAAGATTAAAGGAAAACAGGAACACCGATGATGTATAGCTAAAAATGGTTAAATCGGCTTTCCCCACTCTTGGAGCCTTAAAAAATATTTTCAGTATAAGCAAGGAACAAAATATTAACATTGTGACACGAAGAACCAGTTCAAAACGAAGTGTTTTCTGTGAAATCCTATGCATGCACACTAAATGTTTTTGTACAAATTTTGTACGAGACATCACAGTCTTTTGTGCACACGAACTTTTTGTTTTTGAACAATTTTGTACAAAAAAGGGCGAAAAATGTGCAGTTTTTCGTACGAAAATTGAACGAAAATTTCGTGTGCACAAAAAACTGTGATGTCTCGTACAAAATTGTGCTTAACATTTAGTGTGTGCTCAATATACTTAAAACAAGCTACTCTTGAACGCGCAAATCCCAAAATAGTTATTTTTAAGTTTCCTGAGAGTGTGTCAGCAGCATGGTCCAAACAAAGAAATCTCAGTTTGTCCCAACGGAACTAAAAGAGATCGTTTTTGTGAGAGGGCGACGAAAGCCGCGGTGACACATAACTGCCACCGGCTGGGCTCGGCCGGCGAGGTGCGTGCCCTGCGTGGGCGTCGGCCCAACACGCCTCCGCACACCGGGTCGCGCGCAAAACTTTTTGAACCACGTACGCGATAATGGTAACTTTATGTGGCAAGTGAGATCGTTTCCGGTAACCCCCGCAGTAAAACCTAACACGACAATAAAAGGAGTTGTTGCTGCCGCGCGCGCCTAACGCTTGCCGAGCCAAATAAACGCCACAACGACAGACAAGGAACGGCTGCAGTTTTCATTGCGGCTTCTTGCACTGAGTACCTGCAGCACACGCACAGAGAAAAGAAATTTTCAAAAAATAAGCTCTTAAGTAAAATTTTAAAGAACATTTTAATTTTAGCTGTGTCTTGGTTTGAAATTCAACTTGCTCGCAACTTCAATAGTTTGCGCCAGATGGCATGAGCAAAATAATGCCGAAAGCATTTCCATAAGAATTTTACAGAAAGAGTTTTGGAAAAAAAAAACGGAAGTTGTGAAAAAATAAACATAGGTTTGCTCCTTCAAGAAGCAACACACTTCGCATTATGCGCGCTCCCACACTGCACTCGCTATACGCACGCGCGTGACTGGTTGCAGGCTGAGTCCGAAACGCGCCTCTGTCGCTCTGTCTCTCTCGCACTCGTGGAGCGGATCCGGACCGGTGCGAGAGAGACGCAGAGCGACGAAGCGCAGTTCAGCCTGCAGGCAGCCACTTTTACAGCGCGGTGAATAAAGTGCGACACGCTATCGATGCCCGCGTCGTGAAGCAGGTTCGAGGCATGGGGCTCAGAGAGAGAGAGAGAGAGAGAGAGAGAGAGAGAGAGAGAGAGAGAGAGAGAGAGAGAGAGAGAGAGTGAGACTGCATGAGGGCCTCCTGCTGCTGCTGCCACAGCCTCCGTTCCAGGCCAGTGTGTTCCTCCGATATAACTTATAATATTTACAGGGTGTAGGGCCGCGTGGTCTGATCCAGGGGGAACCCAAGAGAAGCAGAGAGGCACCGGCCCAACGGGTAGTCTCACTCTCATGCGCTGCAAAATACTCTTAGAGTGAGCAGAAATAGTAAAAATCAAATATTTGCCAAATTTTGTTGACAAGTTACAAGTTTTTCAAAACGAATAAAGGCATTTCTGAAGTGTTTCAGATTCAATATTGAAAGTTACAAAACTTGACAAAAGAATCAGGAGAAAAAGCTAACATTACTATTGACTGAAATAACTACTGCTTTCTGTAAAGAATTCTTCCAGGTAAGGGAGAATGAAAATAGATGCTTCGAGCATTTTTTTTCGGCATCCAGAGCATCTCTCCACATCTCCATTTTTAGCGCGGTCCCGGACGGGGCACCACAGTGGTACATAAATCGGGGCGATGATGCTGGCCCCGCTCCGCCCCGCCCCGCTCCGCCCCGCCCCGCCCCGCCCCGCCCCGCCCCGCCCCGCCCCACTCTCCGTCCCTGTCGTCTTCACCTGTTCCCCACGCGTCCTCCCAGCCTTATCACTTCGTCATCCGGCCGCGTCCCGTTTCACGGCCGCAAACTTCAATTCCGAATTGCTCCCCCAACCGCCGCACCCTGCGTAGCACACTACTACAACAACTTTGCCATCCAATTCAGGCAGCGCGGGGGAAAAAAACAACAACAAAATTTCGTCCGCACGCAATTTCGCGCGCGACTCACACCGTGGAACTTTAACCGGCACACTTGTTGTTGTTTTCTGCCGCAAGGAGGAAGTGTCTCCACATGTCACCGGACATGTCAACAGAAGCACACCTGTGGAACGGACGGGATGGGCCTGTGTGGCGTGGCCAAGACGGAGCGGAGCCTTGAAACGTCCCGAAAGGGAGAGAGACACAGAAAGGGGGAGAGAGAGAGAGAGAGAGAGAGAGAGAGAGAGAGAGAGAGAGAGAGAGAAAAGAGAGAAAAGGGGAGGGGGAGGGGAGAAGGATAGAGAGAGGGGAAAAGGAAAGAGAGAAAAGGAGAAGAGGGGGAGAGAGAGAGAGAGAGAGAGAGAGAGAGAGAGAGAGAGAGAGAGACGGAGTGAGAGAGAGAAGGAAGAGGGGGGGAAAAAGGAAAGAGAGAGGGGGGAGAGAGGGGAGAGAGGGGAGAGAGAGAGAGAGAGAGAGAGAGGCAAAAGCGAGGGGTGAAGAGAGCGAGAGAGTGGTGGGGAGCACAAGGGAGAAGTGCACAGGTGGATAAAGAGCACAGATGAATGAAGCAGCCCGCGGGGTGGGAGAGAGAGGGGGGGGGGGAATGCGCCATGCGCGACTCATGACCGGGAAAATTGAAAGTTAGTGAGTCGGGAAAGGGGGGGGGGGGGAGGGAAGGGGCGGCCTGACAAGCCAAAAGCTCTCGTTCGGCTGCAGCGGGCGATAAGTTCGGCGCAATCACAAAGCTGTCAGCCGCCTCGATACACACTCCTCGCGGCACCTGCGGGCTGCTTCGGCAAAGCGCTCCGTCTCTCTCGCTCTCACGGGGCGAGCCGTCGGTGTGCGAGACAGACAGCACTGTTCACGACTTGGGCTTGCCGTGGCACCTTCCCCCCGCCGCCACTGACCCACTGTGCTGTTCTTCTCCTCGGCTGCTTTTCCATGTTTTTTCCCGCCATCTTCGTGGCTGCAGCACTACAACGCGTGTTAATGATCCGACCGCACCGCCACTGTAATGTGCTCAACGTGGATCGCCCAGACTACAAGCACACTGCAATAATCCTGGCGGCTCGGCTCGGCTTGGCTCGGCTTGTCTTGGCTCGGCTCAGCTCAGCTCGACTCTGTTCGGCTCAGCCTGGCTCGGCCGCAAATTGGAGAGCGCACCGCGCCGGGCCGTGGCGAGCCGCCTCACCTGAGCAAGATGGAGCAAGTTGGCGATACCATAAGGGCCTGTGTGGGAATAACTCTCATCTCCACCTCCACCACCAGCAGGCAGGCGGGCACCAACACTACAGTAGAAGAAGCGGCCGCCGCTCGCGAGTCAATGGTGCTGCAGACTGATCCCGCGAGTCGTTTTCGTCGCTCTGTCTCTCTCGCACTCATGGAGCGTCCCGGACGGGTGCGAGAGGGACAGAGCGACGAAAAGCGACTCTCGGAATCGGTCCGCTGCACTCTAAATAATGTACAGTGAAGATTCTCCATACTATGGTGAAATTTTCCATGGTGGTGTAGCTGACCGAATTCACTGTACCTTACAGATATTTTGACGAATTTTGTTGGTATTATGGAGAAAATCTGCACCATAATATGTCGGTGCAGCCTTTCACCGTAAGACATTTACCGAGGGGTGATCCACTGTCAAATTTTATGTACAAAGATTGTGTGAATGTGCAAGAATGTGCAAGATTTCTGGCGTTTTTGCCACACATGTTGCCTACTTACAGGCGTTTTTGCCACCTGAATGTGGAATGTGGTCAAATTTTGTACAATGAATGTGTAAAGCTGTTCCCCCCTCGACATTTACAGTGTGTCCGTGCACCGCCACCGCATCCACGCCCGCGGCCAGGGCCAGTCCAGCGGTTTAGACGACCGGTTCGTCGCTGTCTCTCTCGCACTCATGGGTGACTCCGTATGTGTGTGCGAGAGACAGAGCGACGGAGCCCAGCCCCGCCCGAGGAGGCCCTGTTTGTCGTTTACTTGTCGGCCTCACGTCCGCACCATCCTCAACACCGCATCGACGGGACGTGCCGCGCTTCGACAATCGGCCGAGCGGCGCCGAGCCGCATTTACTCATTCTTCTTCTGTTTTTGCCTTTTTTTCTTCCCCTCAAGGAGAAAAGTGCGAACAAAAATTTGTTTCCTCATCCACGTCAAAGCAATATGATACAGAGCTTTGTCTCATCAAAGTATTCGCACCGTGACGTCACTTTCAATCCCCTTTCAAAGTGGTTTTCAATCAAATTCTCCAGGTACTTGAATGCAACAAACCCATTTTTTTTTTCAGAGTTTCCAGTTGTTTTTTCAATGATTTCGGTTACTTTTCAGTGGTTTTCCTCACGGCAATCAATCGGAGTACCAGCTGATCCACTGTAAATCATCCGCCTTGCTCCCCGTCGTCGTCTCGTCCATCTCCTGTTGACTTTCCGCGTTGCCGCACGCATTGCTGTGTGGCGGATCGGCGGCCTCATGCGCGCCCACTCCGAGCAGCGCTCTGTCTCTCTCGCACCCCTGCGGCCCACTCCATGAGTGCGAGAGAGACAGAGCGACGAGGGCACACTGCGGAGTCGGCTACGCCGCGCCGCTGGAGAGCGCCTGCGGAACGCGGGGTAGGCACGCCCGCCGCGCAGCGCTGCCGCCGTGTTGCCTAGGGAGGCTGGAGGACGACCGACTGCACACTGATTCCGAGAGTCGTCGCTCTGTCTCTCTCGCACACATACGGGACGCCCCACGAGTGCGAGAGAGACCGACTCTCAGCCAGCTGGCCGCGGCGCGCCACTACAAAGATCGGCCGCCGGCTCACTCACCAGTATTGCGTCTCGCGAGTCGCGGCGCCGCGGCGCAGGACGACGCCAGCGCCCTCCACGGCGGCACGATCTGTCACCGCAGCCACGCGGCGACGCGGCGCCGGGCAATCTGATAATGGCCTAAGCGGATTCACATACACACACACACAGTCGCACACCCACGCAGTCAGAGAGAGAGAGAGAGAGAGAGAGGAGAGAGAGAGAGAGAGCCATACCATCTATCCTTTCTCCTCGCTCCCCCCTCTCTGTCTCTCTCTGTCTCTCTCTCTCTCTGTCTCTCTCTCTCTCCTCTCTTTCTTCTCTCTCTTTTCCCTCTCTCCTCTCTCTCTTCTCTCTCTCTCCCCTCATCTAAAAGACACAACCTATACACACGAACACAGTCACAATGTCAGGAGAGGCAGTTGGCGGCAACAGAACACACCCCGCAAAACCATCCCTATTGCAGCCAGCCCACCGCACGACGACCCGCCCGCCGCGGGCCGAGGCGAGGGAGAGAAAGGGGGGGGGGGGGGGGGAGGGAGAGGAAAGAGGAGAGGGGAGAGGGGAAGGACCGCCTCGGGACGGTGGTGGTGGTGGAGTGGGGAGGCGAGGCGGATATTCTTCAATCGTATCACCTCGCCGGCACGCCGCCGCGTCTCCGCCGCGGGCATGCACCCAAGGCACGGTGGACCCACCCAAAGCCCTAGTCCACGTCATCCTATTACCCGCTAATGCGCGAATATTGTTCGCAAACCGAACGGCAGCCATAGCACGCCGCCCGGATTGCCAGGAACCACGAGTGTGAGAGAGACAGAGCGAGTCAGCTGGCCTGACCCTCACCCTGACGGTTCGCTAAACACTGTGTTAATAGCTGGCACACAAACGATACTCGCAAAAAAAAACACAACAAAAAACACTTTCATTGGATGAATGTACTTTTTCTTACAATCTCCTGGAATTTTGCACTCTATTTCATACGTGAGTTCAAAGCCATATGAATTTCCGGCGAAAAATATAACCTGACCTTACATCACAGGATCACAGGCACATAATATTCCTCCTGGAATTTTAGTGTGATTACTGTTGCTCCCTGCGTGGGTATTAAGGGAAAACATAAACTTTTCGTTTTCGTCTGTAATTTTACTTTTGTTTTGAGATGACAAAATTAACGACCCGCCGCGAGAAAACAGGGAAACGGAGCATCGGTAAACAGTGGCGAGGCAGCGCCTAAGCGTAAAATGGCACGAGCGACGCGATGTTTAGCCCAGACGGGCAGGACCCACCTGCTGGAAGAAAAAGGGGGAGGGGAAGGGGTTCGAGGGAGGAATGTGGAAGGGGGGGGGAGTATGAGTGGAGGGGAGGTCACGGTGCATGCGTGTAGGGGAGTTTGGGAAGGGACGCCCGCGCTGCAGAGGGTAGGCAATCCCGTGGGGCTTCCCCTCGCTTGAACTTGAGAGACTACACCACATTTGATCGCATGTCGTTGTAGGGTTGCAGCCTAAACATGCTTGCTGATCCCGGACAGTGCTTCACGCCGTCCGGTCCCTTTCGAACACTTTCGAGGACCCCTAGGAGACAGCGACAGAGCGCACTGACTTGTCAAAATTTGTTCAGACATGAAAGTCTCGCCAAATTTTGGACCGATCAAAACGTCTTTCCACAAAATGGTAAGATATTTTTGTCCCACCATCACACATCTGGCCAATCCCTGGAAGGCGTTAAGTCTCACCACTGGAGGGGGGGCTGGACTCCAGCCGCTGGAGTGGCGACAACTCTGACCTTTGGCTTTCCACTGCGACGTAACCGCGCTGCTCTAGGGCAGTCCGTGAGTCGCTTCCGTCGCTCTGTCTCTCTCGCACTCCTGGGGCCTCACCAATGGGTGCGAGAGAGACAGAGAGACGAAAGCGACTCTCGGAATCAGTCTGCGGAAGCCGGACTTCCCGCGCCATTTATCGGCCTCGTTTGTCTCGACGCCCTTTTCTAACGGCCGGGCGACCGCTAACAGTGGCGTGCTTAGCGCGACGCGCTGCCGATCCGGCATCCGGGTTTCGGGGAGAGAGAGAGAGAGAGAGAGAGAGAGAGAGAGAGAGAGAGAGCGGGGCACCGCCAGACCGCCAAGCGCGAGCTAAATACATTAGACTTGTAAGTTCGGCTCCAGCAGGCGGTAACTCAGCGAGCCAACAACGGCCTCGTCGTACTTCTTGAATCGCTGCCCGCAAACCGCCTGCTTGCCTGCCTGGCACCGGGACTGATGCGCGGGGATTTGCACGGGGGAGGAGGGGAGGGGAGGGGGGAAGAGCGAGGATGGAGGGGAGGGGGGAAATACTGAGGTAATAAGAGGAGGCCGATGCGGGGGACGAGACGGATGCCGGCGCTCCGACTGCCGGCAGGTGACGCCTTTCTCAGTCGGGGCAACAAATCGCGGTGAGCGGCGCGCCCCGCCCTGCTTCTCCCCGCCCCACCCCGCCCCGCCCCACCCCGCCCCACCCCGCCCCACCCCGCCCCGCCCCGCCGCGCCCCACGCCGCGTCGCCCCGCTACGTCACGCCCCCGCAAACGCCGCCGCCGCCGCCGCCGCGTGCCCTCCAAGCTTTTGGGGGTTCCCTATTACGAAAGACCCCCGCAGGCAACGCCCCAAAACTAGAGGAAGCAATCCAAACTTCTGTCCAGACACACGCACACATACTCTGACACACACAGACATACACACTGACACACACAGACATACACACTGACACACACAGACATACACACTGACACACACAGACATACACACTGACACACACAGACATACACACTGACACACACACACACACACACACACAGACATACACACCGACACACACACACACACACACTCGCGCAGAGCACACGTGCATGTCGGAGTCTCAGCTTACCTCAGACAACCTTCCCCACAAGACACGCTCCGTTGGCACGCCCCAGAGCAAAGTAATGAATGACCGGGCGAAATCAACAACGCGTTGCGATCGGAGACTCCACACAGATCGGGAAGCCCGTCTTGTAACTCCGCGACGAGTGTTCGCCATGATTGACCACCGAGCCGCCCTCGTGTGGAGGCGGGCCGGCAGGTGGGCCAGGCGCCTCCTCAGCAATTTGTCTCCGACAGCCGACCGACTCCGAGAGTCGTCTTCGCCGCTCTGTCTCTCTCGCACTCACGGGGCGTGCCGCCGAGGTGCGACAGAGACGGAGCGGGGAAGCGACGAGGTCCGCGCTGTTCGCGCGTCGCTCACGTGTCGCGAGCCTCACGGATCCTTCCTCTCGACAAGTCACTCTGCGATGGGTTTTATTCAGAGGGTGGATCGCCCCCGCTCCGGCCAGCCGTGGGGGGAGGGACAGGGGAAGGGGGGAGGGGCCCCGGATGGGGTGACGTGATAGATCGAGAGAGAGGGGAAATAAAACAGATGTCGCCGTCTGCGCGGCGGCCGGGGCGGCGTGGCCCATCGCAAGGTGAGGCGGGAGGACACGGCTCGCCTGCCTCGGCCTGCCTCCACTATCTCTGCATCGCTCCACGCCAAAGCGGCCGAGGGCGGGCGGGGACCGAATCGGCGGTTACCAACCGGAGGATGTTCTACACTCTACGAAAAGAGATTTCGGAAAACTCCCTTTTTATCGCAGGCAGCCAAAAAAAAATTAAACAAGGACGAAAGTAGAGAAAAAAATTCGAGTACACCAATCCATATTATTCGTATGTTACAGTGAATTTGGCGCAAGCATAAAAAGAGGCCACATTTCTTCGTAATACGAATCTTTTCAGCTTTTTCATTTTGAGATACAAAGAAAAAAACCTTCGTAATACGAAGAAAAAACAACTTCGTATTATGCTTGCGCCATTTCCTTCGTATCTTGGGAAATTTCTTCGTAAGACATGTGAGTGTACACGGTGAAAACGGTTCCTTGTTTTCTCGTGAAGCCTATGGTAAAGACATAGGCGATTTCCGGTAAGTTCCTACGAAAACCAGGAACGCTTTTTACCCTGTAAAAGTAAAGGGGCGATTCGCAAGCAATTGGTTTTGCAAAGCAGAGCCCGCAATGTGTCAACCGGGCAGACATCAGGTCGCCCTGAACTCGATCCATCAAAATGGAAAACGTCCTGCTTCGTCCAGCCAGTGCATTAATACATGACGCGCCTGCCTCTTTTTCACAACACACTGTATGAATAACAGGTGAATATTTATTGTGGTCTATCAAGACCGGTCGGCAGGAAAAAATAAACGCCCCTTGCGGGTGCGCGGCCGGAGACGTGACGAGGAAAACTTGGCGACCGACGAGCGGCTGCAGGCCTGCGGACTGATTTCAAGAGTCGCTTTCGTCGCTCTGTCTCTCTCGCACTCATGGGGAGTCCCCGTCAGGTGCGAGAGAGACAGAGCGACGAAAACGACTCTCGGAATCGGTCTGCTGCCAACCGCCGTGCACACATTCCACCCCGCCGTCCGTGCAGTCGGGCCAACTTTCCGGTCCCAAAAGACGAGGCGGAAAAGTTGAGAATAAATCTCTGTTTGTTTACAGAAGTCCTCGAAGGAATGATGTCATTTACTTGGGGAGCAAATTGTGTCTGAATTAGTAATGCCCCGACCCCGGGCCGAGTCAAGCCGAGTCGAGCCAGCCGAAGCAGCAGTGAAACCATCTCAGCTCAGCGCCTCATTTAAATAAGAGAAACCGGGCCAGCAAATTTTTGCCGTCGGGAGGGCCAGCACCGGCAGCGCACTGCACTTGTGCGGATTTAACTCAGCCCCCGGGGCTGTCGTGTGAGTGAGGAGGTTCAGTAAACTTGGAAGTTCCTGCTGAGCTTTATCTTAAAAATACGAACAGAAAGTCTTCATTATTTAGTGCACAGCATGTAGTAACGTAACCTTCGATAAATGCTTTTCTGTAACATGAACAATTGCGAAAAAACTTTTCAACCATAGATTTGTGTAATTTGATACTGATTCGAGATTTCAGTATAAGTGACGCAAATTACTGCCCGAAAAATAGAGTCACGCTGTCAAAATATGCCAATTTATCTTCAAATACGTGAAGTGGTTCCCTCACTTTTTTTCGCAGGCAGAGACGACCAGAAGCTGATCCCTGCAAGCGGAACACGGGGGCACGGTCGCCATCCGACTAAGCTTGTTTTAATACTTCCGACAGGATCTTGTCTGAAGGCAAGTTCGAGGGGGTGATCTTTTGGGGGGAGAGGAGCGCGGAGGGGAGGAGTCGAACTAAAGACGCGAGAAAAAGTGGGCTGCCAGACACACTGAAAAAATCAGTTCGGCTCTAAGTCATGCTGGTTTCCCCAGAGGTCCAGAGACAGTTTAAATTATCTTTACTTTTTAACGCTGTGAAAAAATATCAAATACTTTTTTTAACTCACCAAAATTTAGTTGATCTTCAAGTTGTTTCAACTCAACATTTTTAAATAGGTGAAAATGTTTTCGCACGAGGAAAAGTTCCATCAAGGGTGTCAAAATGAGAACCCTTTTTTCCAGATGGGCCTCAAGGCGAAGAGAGGCTCGATGACCTCGGCGGGCATCCACCCTTGCGTCGCCTTCAGCCCCGCCTGGCTGTACCGAGAATCATTACCGTTGTTATCGGCACTAATTAGGACTGCGAAGAGGCACCTTCACTGTCGGGGCGGCGCGGGCCGCGCCACTGCCGAGAAATCAATCACTTTCCTTCTTTCCTTTCATGCCTCTGTGATTGCAGGAATGTTCCAACGGAGTGAATCGAATCGTATGTCAAGTTGGATTGAAATGTACTACTTGGTACTTACTTGAGTCACGCTCAACACACTAAATTCTTATGGACTTTTTTATGCATAGTTATGCATGCACAGATACGTCCATATGTTATGTATGATATTATGCATCACTGAGTACATTTCATGCAGGAAAATGCATAAAATGTACACAGTGATGCAAAATTTTCTACATACCTTATGTACGTTTCTGCGCATGCATAACTATGCATAAAAAATGCGTCCGTACGCATTTTAAAAAGTCCACAAGAATTTAGTGTGAAGTCATTGTGGATCGGCTACGGTTCTAATTGAACCTTGATCCACGTTGAAGTCAGTGTGTGAAATGATACACGAAGTAATCGTGACACACGATTCACGTTCGTCCAAATAAATGTGAACGTCATCCGTATTCCCGGAACAGCTGTGGCTTCGAAGACGGTTCGATTCTCGGAAACACGCAGCCGCCTTGAGGAACGGCCTGCATGCCAGTGCAGGCCCATGCCTGATGGTCGGGGATGCTTCCAGGAATCGACTGGCATCGCCCCCCGACCCGGCAAAAAAAAAAGAACCAACCCTCACCAGGTAACTTCTCAGTAAGGAAAAGGAACACAGTACAACAAAAAAATAGTTGATTTGGAAGGACTGATACCACAAGGTGGGAAGTCAGCCACAATGGTGACAAGTTTGACTTTTTGTTTCGTCGGTTAAACATAACCGAGAAACGATTAAACTTTAAAGTCAGTTCAATTCCATTAAACTTTTTTGGCAGAGCATGAGACGATGGTGCGGCGCGAAAACAACCCCCCCCGTTGGTGGTTGTTCCAAGTGTGTGAAACCTGATTTCCTACCTTTCCTGTGGATAGGTCACAGGTCACCTCGCTGCCCCACCCGAGTACCTGCCGCCAGTGCCGCAACCCAGAAGTGTACGGCGTACCGAAACGGCGCAGAGCTCCACCCATTTTTCCGGGCAACCACTCACCAGCAGACTGATTCCCAGAGCCGTTTTCGTCGCTCTGTCGCTGTCGCACCTGTACGGGACGCCCCATGAGTGAGTGAGAGACAGGGCGACGAAAACGACTCTCGGAATCAGTCTGCTGGGCCTCGACGCGGCCCTTTCCACGGGCAGATCGGCGCGGTGGCCGAGGCAGTGCGACAGGCAGTGCGGCAGGCCGTGCGACTATTTGTGGATTAGTTTAGGCGCAAAGTGGTCCGAGGCCTGCTGGCAATCTGACGGGGATGCTTTGGGCGCGGATGTTGATTTGAGCGGCCCACCCCGCCCCGCCTCACCCCACCCCACCCCGCCCCACCCTGCCTCACCCCGCCCCACCCCGCCCCGCCTCACCCTGCCCCACCCCGCCCCGCCACACGCGTAGCCCGGGGCGGCTCGCGCGTAAAGTTTCCGGAGGGCTGGTCTGGTCGGGTGTGAAAAGCGGCAGGACGACAGGCAAGTGGCGTTTGCGGACCTCATCCAGGAGGTCATCTAGGACGCCGTCCAGGAGATTCAGCTGTAGACTGTATCCGAAAGTCATTTTCGTCGCTCTGTCTCTCTCGCACTTATACGGGACGCCCCATGAGTGCGAGTGAGGCAAAGCGATAGAAACGACTCGGAATCAGTCTCCTGGGGCGAAGGCTGGGGTGCTAGCGCTAGCTGGGTCAAGAGCGTCGTACTTCGCGACGCTTGGCGCTTGGCGGCTTAAATGACGTCACAGCGATGAGGGCCGTACACTTAATCGTTCATTCAAGCCTTCAGCCACGCGCTAGTCTTTTCGCTTGAAAAGCATATGAAGTCAGGTAAGGAGGATTTTCTGCCCTTTCGAGAAATTTCTCTCATAAGGGTTATGATATTCAGAAATTTTCACAAGGTCCCGCTCCAACAATTTCAAACAGTATTGCCCATTTTCACTGCAAAAAAATTCCGTGGTTTGGCACGGTAAATGTACGGAAAAATGGGGTACAGACGGGTGGAAAAGGTACGGACCTTCTGTACTGGTTCTCTGTGGTCCCCATAAGGATCTCATGTAAACGGGTACAGAAATCATGTACAGAACCTCCGTGGTTGGCAAGGTACGGACGGTCCAGGTAAAAAAAATGACCAGAAATGTTCCGTGTAATTTCTGTACTTTTTTCTATCAGTGTTAAAGACACACAAAAATAACAGTGAAACAAAATAGATGTTTCATAAAAAGCAACACAGAAAGAGAAACATTGAAAGTTTGTGCCGTGGAATCGAAAAGTCGACGCACACCACTCTCCACCACCACTGGCGGCCAGGCTAAGAATAAGTGCGACCCGAATACCATTCTCCGGTTATCTCCAGATTGACCTCCTGAAACCCGCAGCGAGGGGGAGCGGTAAAGGGGGAGGGGGAAGGGGGAGAGAAGTGTATTTTCCGAGGAACGCGCCTCGACCAGGTGGTCTTTGACCCGCCGCCGCGGCGCAGCAGCGAGGCCCCGCCGGTAAATTGCTTTCGATATAAAAACGGCGTGAGAAATGCCGCGGGGCTTAAATGCGTGTGTGGGTGTGGTGGCCAGTGCGCCCCTCCCCCACCCGGCCCGCAACAGGTCTCATGCGCCAGCGTCCGCCAGGGGGGGGGGGGGGAAGGGGGAGGGTGGCGGTGGCCGCAGCTCATCCCCGAGGCTGCCCGCGGCCCCTGTTTTATTGAATCTGGATCTCGCCTTGTCTCGAGCCCCCTCCCAGCACACCATAAACGCGGCAACGACCGGCGACAATATTTAGGGGCGGGGCGCGCAATACGGCCATCGTCTCGCTGCTTGACCCGCCGGCGGCGGCGGCGCGGCGTTCCCGGGTTCAAACACCCAGCTCTGCACACAATTTTTTTTCCCCGGTGATTTTGTTGTTTTTGCGTGGTGTCTACCTGTCTGACAACCACGCTTACAACGCCGTGCGTGTGGTCGATTCGGCCTGCCCTGTCGCGAATACTCCTGACACGCGCCGAGATATCCGGGTCGGTAAACACGCCATTGGCGGCGGGGACTGCTGTTGTTGGCTTGCCCGGCCTGCCTTGCGCGATCGCTCGCCCCAGCCAGCCACTTTGCTGCACGCGACCGGCCGGCTCCATCACACCTGGAGACCGCAGAGTGGAAACGCAGAACAACGACAACAAACAACAAAAACAACACAACAGAGAACACCACCATAAGAAAGAAAAAAAAACCAACAAAAACGCAACAAAAACTCAACAAAAACCAAAACCCAGCAAAAACCAAAACTCAACAAAAACCAAAACTGAACAAAAACCAAAACTCAACAAGAAACAACCAAAACGTTAACTCAACAAGAAACAACACAACAAAAACCGAACAAAAAACAAATCAACAACGCACCAAAAACGGTAAAAGAACCAGAACTAAACAACAACAAAATCACGAGCAAAAGAGCTAAAAACAACAAAAAGAGCAACAGCAACGGAAAAAATCCAGATTATGTTTCCTCCCCTTGGTCTCTGTTGGCGCGCGTTGCAGGCCACGGGCGAGTTGCGTCACAAGGGGATAATAGGGTCCATTGTGGGCCCCGACCAAAATCTTGACGAAAATAAAAGTTGAACTCGGAACACGGGACGCACGGGGGAGCAATGCCCCGTCAAGACTTTTTTTTCACTTCGATTTTTTTTTCAAGACGCCCATTGTTCCTCAGAAAACAGCAGCTTCTCCGTGTATTATCGTGTTATTATCGTTATTTGTTTCTTCCAACCCCCACCCCTGAGAACCCCCACTTTTCCTCTATTCTTCTTTTCTCTCTTTTCGAATCGCCGCGCGAAAGCTGTGGATGCAAAGTTCGCCCCCCTCCGCGCATAGAGTGGAAAATCCTGCGCTTTTCACCTTGCGCGCGGGTCTGACCGCCGGCAGACAGACGGGCTGTGCTCTTTGGAATGAAATTAATTTCGCATCCTCGACTCACGCCCGCCCCGCCCCGCCCCGCCCCACCCCGCCCGGGCCAGCGCGCCACAAGCCGCAGACCGGGCCGCGTGGGCACACATTTTCATTAGCCGAATGGACACGCCGCACCGGTGCACCACAAGGCCTTCCGAGCGCCATCGAGGCAGCGGCCCGGCCTGGCCCAGCCCGCCCAATCGCCGAAGGCTAAAAGGTTTCGTTTCCGCTGGCAGTGTTGGCAGAAAGGCGGGCAGAAAGTAGCCCAAACACACAGCCGGAGTGCGAAGGGTTGCATTTCCCGTTTCAAACTAAACACTGAATTCCTCTACTCTGTACCATTTCAGGACGGTGGTCTTACATCAGTCTGTGCATGCGAGCTTTTCGTCCACATTCATGCGAGTCTGCGCACAAATTTGCGAGAAAAAGTTCGCATGTTTAAAACTGCGTGAGACTTCGTGCAAAACTGAAATTAAGTGCGTGTAGGCGACTTCTCAACAGCTGTCACTTCTTAGGCAGGAAAAAATGCATCTTCACACCAGTGTGTTGTTTGTCCTAATTTTCTGGCAACACCGTTGCCACGAACTATTCTTACAAAAATTTCCACCATGCGTCAGTGTCGAAAGAGTTGCCAACCTCAGGCTGCCTGCCAGAAATGGCATTTTGTCAGTCGCCTGTAGAACGTATGCTGGGCGTTAACAATTGTTGGCATCGAGGTTGGCACGAGCCCCTGCGCGAAGCGGAACCAGCCTGGGAATCGCACTCGGTTACATTATTCGAAACACAACCCACATGACAGCCCAGCCGAGTGGCACGGCGGGGGACCGCGTAGCCACCTGCCCGTCCAGGCAGGGTAGCCAGCCAGGCAGCCAGCCAGGCAGGCGCACAGGCAGGCTTCGACGCCCCACCTTCCCACGAGGATTCGTAGCAGCGGCACGGAAACTACTACACCGTCGATCACAATCGCGGAAACAAATACGAGACAGAAAACAGCCGACATCATTGACAATACCCGCCAATACCCCACGCCAGGAGACGACCGGCCACGCCGCAGCACTGCGAGCACTGTCGCTTGGACGCGGGGTATTGGTACCGCAGTGTAAGACCGACGGCCTACACAATCTCGGTGAAGGAAGAGACCCCTTCTTTCTACTACCCTCGACAACGTGACTTTCCATCGAGATGCAACATTCGTTCTTCTGACGGTCGTCACAAACGTCAACGCGAGCCACGCGGGTTCGAGTTCGATCCCGGCCCGCGCCAACAATGCGCCTAACAAGACAAGGACGGTGGACACCGATTTGCAGCGCCGGCAACGCGCGCCGCTCGAACCAAGATCCGTTTCCCGCCATTTTGCCACGCGCGGCTTGCCCCTCCTCCTCCCCCCTCCACCACTTTCTCTTTTCCAGTGTCGTGGCTTTCTCTCCAGTGAAAGACCGCTTTGTGGAAAGAACGCCGTAAAAGAGGCGTCGTCGTCGTCTCAGGGAGATCGTCCTGGAGATCGGTTTGAACCGTGCCAAAGAGGGAGAAGGAGGGGAGGGGGGGAGGTTATTTTCAGGTTTTGCGAGAAACCGAGAGGGGGAGGTGATGATGAGGGGAGGGGGGATGAGGGGAGGGGGGATGAGGGGAGGGGACGAGGCGGAGGGGGTGAGAGGAGGGGGGGTGAGGGGAGGGTGGATAAGGGAGGGGGGACGAGGCGAAGGGGATGGGGGGGAGGGGGGGTGAGGGGAGGGGGATGAGGCGAGGGGGGACGAGGCGAAGGGGATGAGGGGAGGGGATGAGGGGAGGGGGATGGGGGGGGGGATGAGGCGAGGGGGGACGAGGGAAGGGGGGAGGGAGGGGGGATGAGGCGAGGGGGGACGAGGGGAAGGGGATGAGGGAAGGGGGGATGAGCATGGGGAGGGGAGGGCGCATACAGGTCGCATACTTAATGCATTGAGAATTGAAAACATGTCGTCCGGTCGAAGTGAGAGTGGGAAGGGGTGGGGTGAGTAAATGTCAGAAAGAGAAAAGCAGAGGGAGAGGGGGGAGGCCGCCCGTGCATGTGCAAGGTCAGTGGTTCGGGCATCCAACAACACAGTCCGACTCAGCCATCCGAAAAAGTGAAAAGGAAACAGGCAGTGCGCTCGGTGGAGCATGCGGCGTGGGCGTCAAGCGCTTTTTGTCGTGAGTCTCTCTCTCTCTCTCTCTCTCTCTCTCTCTCTCTCTCTCTCTCTCTCTCTCTTTCTCTCATCTCGCCTAGGCTCGAGCATTCTGCCATTCTGTTCGCCGAGACAGACACGTCACGACGCTCATATGAAAGCCTGCTGCAGACTGATTCCGGTGGGTCGTTTTCGTTGCTCTGTCTCTCTCGCACCTATACGGGACGCCGCATGAGTGCGAGAGTGACAGAGCGACGAAAACGACTCTCGGAATCAGTCTGCTGAGGGAACATTCATGCAGGACGTCAAGAAGGAAGAGGCCC
>NW_023144622.1:8223914-8248050 GCF_012932325.1 Thrips palmi
AGAGCAGGTTGGACATTTTAGGTCAGAAGCTTTCGTGAGGCAGTGTTTGGTTAAGATGGATAGAAGCAACCCAGGCCTCCAGGTTCTAGGAACCTCTACTTCTTCGCAAAGTAACAGGAGAACTGCGCTGTGTTAGCTGGTACTCGCGGCAGAACGGCGACGCAGACGGCGCTCCGTACTTCAACCTTTGTTGCCCGCTGCCTTGCCGGTGTTTGTGGATCCGCTCTTGACACAGCCAGGTAATTTCGCCCAGGAAATCGGGCCGGGCCAGCCGGGGCCGGAAAATAACAAGGCAGACTATTCGATGGTGCCCATGAGAGGTGGAGTATTTCTTGTTCTCGCAATTTGGCGCTCACCTCGGCCGGAACTGGGGCGGTAGCGGGCAGACGGAGGGGAGGGGGAGGGGGGACTCATTTCTAAAAGGCCTGCGGCCGTCTGGCTCGCCGTAAACGATCCGAATTTGTAAGCAGCCGTAGAGCCTGCGCGGTGCATTCGTGACCAGCAGTGCTAGCACGGCGCTAGGGGGGCCACCTGTCCCGCGCGGCCCGGTGGTGGTAGGGTTGCCACTTAGCTGTACCAGTGTTGCCACCCACCCCGGCAAAAGGACAAACGTCAACCGGCATGCCGGCAAGCTTTATTATTAAATGTCGGGGCGGTGTTTCTTTTTTAAACCGATCGCAGCGAGATATCGCGGTGTCGCGTGAGGGGAACCCCCCTCCCCCCCTCCCGTCTACTTCCCGGACCCGCCAAACACGAAAAAATGAAAGGCTGCGCGTCCAAAGCCTTCGGACCGTACCACTTTCTCAACATGCAGTATTGTGTCAGATACGCTCAATTCAATTTTCCGGCGTAAATGCAACCGAGTACGCAACTCGTGCGTGTAAACTCACAACGGAGCGTTCCTCTAACACGTTAACTGAAGCATAGTTCTACGCTTAACACTGCAAAAAATTCCGTGGTTTGGCACGGAAAATGTACGGAAAAATGGGGTACAGACGGGTACGGAAAAGGTACGGACCTTCTGTACTGGTTCTCTGTGGTCCCCATAAGGATCTCATGTAAACGGGTACAGAAAACATGTACAGAACCTCCGTGGTTGGCAAGGTACGGACGGTCCAGGTAAAAAATTGACCAGACATATTCCGTGAAATTTCTGTACTTTTTTCTATCAGTGAATTCACGAGGTTTGAAGACCTTACGCCCTACCTGAAGCGTACAACTACGCTCCAAGGATATTGCCTGGAAGGCGCAATGTTACGCCGGTTACGCCTTAGTTTTACCAGTGTACCACTGAAAAGTATGTGAAGAGTCGTCAGTGAGCAGTCGTCTGCTTTGATTTTTCCTTGCCCTCTTCATTTCCGCGGTTTCGAAGCCGCAAAAGTGAGGCCGCTATGTCGATTCTTTATTTCCCTAGTTGCCGCGGCACGGCTGGCTGACTGCCTGGCTGTGCCTAATCCCTTTTGCGGCCGTTTCGTTTTGCAGCCCCCCCCCCCCCACCGACCCGCCTGGTTGCGCCCCTGCCGCCCCCACTTGTGCCTTTGTCCAGGTGGACGCTTCGTTAAATTGCGTGGGACGGGCGGCCGCGGCCACGGACGGGACGGGGGCGGCCAGGCGGGATGCCGGGCTGCTGCCGGCCACCCGACCGGACACGGCAGAGATCGGTGCACAGTGGGCCAGAAGACCGGTGGAGGCGGTCAAAATCCCGAACGCGTTTTGAGCTCCAGAGTCCCTAAAAGGAACTAGAATCGAACGTGTGACCCCATCAATAGATTGCTCTCGGAACGAGGAATCCATTGGTAGGGCCTCACGATCGTTTCAACTCTTCAGTTCAAAGCGTGTACAGAATTTCGGCGGCCGGCGCCGGTCTTCTGGCCCACTGTGCGGTGTGCAGCGAGGCCCCGTTGAACCCCGCCGCGGGTTCGAGGCACTGCAGGGCTCTACACTATCGGGCACCGCAGCTGTGGACGCCGCCACCAAAGGGCCACACCCGTGCCGCCCTTCAGGCCCCTGATGGCCGGCAGGTTTGCGTTTCGCTTTGTTGAAACACGCGTGTGAGTGGTGTCGGTGAACCGAGCGGCCCGCGCCCACGCCTTCGTTTCAGGTCTGTGATGCCAGTGGCCGAAACGGTGGTGGGTGATTCAACCGCTGGTCGCCGTTTGTTTAGGAACTACACTCAAAACCTTGCAAAGTATTCTCCGGCATTGTATTGCGAACTCTGTTACAAACTATTTTCTTTGCATTGCGAAGTATTTCTTTGCAACTCGCAAAGAAAATGCTTTGCAACGTTACAAACCAATGCTTCGCAACGTTGCAAACTTTTTTCTTCGCAACTTACGGACTATTTCTTTGCAATGCGAAGAAAAAAGTTCGCAAGGGAGTTTGTAATACAATGCCGGAGAATACTTCGTATTGCAAAGAACTTTTCTTCGCAAGCTTTTTTAAGTGTACACGAGAATCGCCTTGGAAAACGAAGATCAGTTTCGACCATGTTTAATCATCCGACGGGTTGAATTCACACCCATCAGAGCAAAGATACTTCCAAGTGTTTTCCAAAGGATCTTATGTTGAAAATGGTTGAAAATTGGCGTTGATGAAGCCTTTTCAATGAATCGATCAGTTTCATTAATTCGAAGAAAGCGTAAATAGTGACTTCAACTTTATTTTGACTCCACATGAGTAACTCCACCCCAAGGTGGACCGAGATCTGGGATTGGGTCACGGATTCGGTTCAAACTTTGTGGGTTCAATAGGTACCACTAGGACCTATCAACCCTAAAAGGAAAGTTGGCTAGCTCAAATAGAACCTGAGATATTTGCATTTTTCTAAATTTGACTAATTTAGCGGAAAAATGTCGCTTTCTGATTTTTTATTGGTAAAAGTTGTTCGCTTAGTTCTGGCTTATGTTTCTTCCTTCTAGTCATAAAAAAAGAAGAAAAATGGTGGTAGGCCAAGATTTGTACGTTGCTTGGTTTGGCCTATTCGAGCAATTTTGTCGAATTCATCGAAACTCTCATACCCAAAATACTCCACCTTGGATTTGACCCTGGCACGTCTCATTTAACTTCTTTTACTCTAATAAACAATTGCTATATAGTCCCTAGCACCAACAATTCCATATAAGCCAGAAAAATCAAACACACATTTTTCAATTTTCTACTTTGACCTATTTTTGGCACTTTTGACAAGATTGGGGCTTTTACATGAGCTTGGGTGATAAGAAAGATCCTGCCTGCCCTCAATTAAGATAGTGTCGACACAAACAAAGAGACCCAAACACAAGGTGCACTAAAAATTTATAATGAAATTGTTTCGAGCAAATTTTAAAAGTTTACGAGGGGTGTGAGGAGTTTAAATCGGAG
Organism: Thrips palmi; assembly: GCF_012932325.1. Classification (NCBI taxonomy): domain Eukaryota; kingdom Metazoa; phylum Arthropoda; class Insecta; order Thysanoptera; family Thripidae; genus Thrips; species Thrips palmi. Next base: position 8,227,275 of record NW_023144622.1, read on the forward strand.
GAAAATGTAATGCTTCAGCCAAAAGTGGATTTGTGGTGCATTAGTAAGCTTTCTCTAGTAGGTACGGTTCCCTTTTAACCATGAAAATGTTCCTCCTTGATAACCAGTGTTAAAACCCTGATATGGTATGGGGTTGTTGTTTCAACGTAATAACAAAGTAATGATCCATTTATTTAGGTTGTTTGCAACGTGTAAGCTGAGCCCCCTTAGTCTTAAGTCATCCGGTTGGTCTCAAATTTACAAACCAAATGGAACGAGGCTCAGTTATTGAGACTAAGCGGTTGAAGTTATATGTTTGCAAACCTAAATAAATGGATCATTACTTTGTTTATGCGTTGAAATTGTAAGTCCAACAACCCCATACCAAATCAGGGTTTTAACACTGATTATCAAGGAGAAACATTCACATGGTTAATAGGGCGCCACACCCACTAGAGAAAGCTAACTAATGCACCACAAATCCACTTTTGGCTGAAGCATTACATTTTCCTCCGATTTAAATTCCTCACACCCCTCGTAAACTTTTAAAATTTGCTCGAAACAATTTCATTATAAATTTTTAGTGCACCTTGTGTTTGGGTCTCTTTGTTTGTGTTGATACTATCTAAATTGAGGGCAGGAAGGACCTTTCTTATCACCCAAGCTCATGTAAAAGCCCCAATCTTGTCAAAAGTGCCAAAAATAGGTCAAAGTAGAAAATTGAAAAATGTGTGTTTGATTTTTCTGGCTTATATGGAATTGTTGGTGCTAGGGACTATATAGCAATTGTTTATTAGAGTAAAAGAAGTGAAATGAGACGTGCCAGGGTCAAATCCAAGGTGGAGTATTTTGGGTATGAGAGTTTCGATGAATTCGACAAAATTGCTCGAATAGGCCAAACCAAGCAACGTACAAATCTTGGCCTACCACCATTTTTCTTCTTTTTTTATGACTAGAAGGAAGAAACATCAGCCAGAACTAAGCGAACAACTTTTACCAATAAAAAATCAGAAAGCGACATTTTTCCGCTAAATTAGTCAAATTTAGAAAAATGCAAATATCTCAGGTTCTATTTGAGCTAGCCAACTTTCCTTTTAGGGTTGATAGGTCCTAGTGGTACCTATTGAACCCACAAAGTTTGAACCGAATCCGTGACCCAATCCCAGATCTCGGTCCACCTTGGGGTGGAGTTACTCACATGAATGTCCGTATGGTTTCCTCAAAATGACAGCACGTTCCTCATCCAGTCTGCTATTCCGCAGAACAACACTATAACCCAATTATTTTCGCCAGTTTGTGCTGCACGCTTTTCCACAGTGCACAGCCATCCCCCGCTAAACGAGACGAAGACGCGAAATCCGACATTGGTTCCGGACGCCGGCCGGATGGAGCCCCGTTTCCCGGCGGCCGGTGTTCTAGTGTCGCTGTGATTATCCTTAACGAATTCACGCAGGAAGCCCCCAAATGGGGCCCCGCGTGCATCCGCCATGGCGTCTGCAGGCCAGCAGCGTTCTCGTCCCTCTGTCCCTCTCGCACCCCTGCAGGGCGGCAAGTGAGTGGGAGAGAGACGGAAGCACAACAGGCCCACAGTGGGCCAGAAGACCGGTGGAGGCGGCCAAAACTCTAGACGCGTTTTGGGCTACAGAGTCGCTAAACAGGCCTCGAACCGAACGTGTGACCCCATTAATGGATTCCTCGTTCAGAGAGCAATCCATTGGTGGGGTCACACGTTCGGTTCGAGTCCCATTTAGCGACTCTGGAGCTCAAAACGCGTCTGGAGTTTTGGCCGCCTCCACCGGTCTTCTGGCCCACTGTGAGGCCGCTGCAGGACGACAGGGCGTCATTAGTCGGGGCGCCGTAGCTCATTTATTATTCGGCGACCAAATAGATTTTTCATGACTTAATTTTCGGTGCCGGCCAGAAGCAAAGCGTCATCAACAGCCTGGCGGAACAGTGATCGCGTCTTTGCGTCGCTCGTTAGCAGCGCCGTCTTTGATCTCGCTTCTCGAACGGCATCGGGAAGTGACACGTCTGTGACACGTCCGTGACACGTCCGTCAAATGTCCGTGACAGGTCCATGACACGTCCGAGAGGTCCGAGACATTCCGTGACACGTCCGAGACATTCCGTGACACGTCCGAGACATTCCGTGACACGTCCGAGACATCCGAGACATTCCGTGACACGTCCGAGACATTCCGTGACACGTCCGAGACATTCCGTGACACGTCCGAGACATTCCGTGACACGTCCGAGACATTCCGTGACACGTCCGAGACATTCCGTGACGACGCATCCGTGGCACGGCCCAGACATTCCGTGTCACGTCTGTGACAAGTCTAGGACATGTATGTGGCACGTCCAACACATGCCTGTGACACGTCCAACACATGCCTGTGACACGTCCAACACATGCCTGTGACTCGTCTCTTGAAATTTGCAGTGCACGTAATTTGTTGGTGAGGCTGGCGTGGCTGGAGCGTGGCTCGGGGTCGCTGGACAAGAGCGGAGTAGCGAGGGCCGGGCGCCTCAAGAGTCACAAAGAAAGCCTCTCGCCAAGGAAGCGATTCCGGGATCGATGGAAAAGAGCAGCCCAGTTGGAGTGGGCCGGTAGGGCGGCACCGGAAAAAAGGGTAATTAACGTCAAAGTTAAGAGAATAATTGAACATTTGGGAAAATTACCCTCAGAAAGGGGGCTTGCACCACTTCCGCGGGGTTAAACTAACCTTCAAGAACTGCAGGAGAAGTGTGACTTACCAACATTTGACCCGTATGCCAAGGAATAAAGGGTCCAAGTCCAAAAATCAGTTGACAGGAAGTTAAAATCAATCCAAATGTTGACAAAAATCGCTGAACCCTACACTCTAAATGTTCTACAGTGAAGATTCTCCATATTATGGTGAAAATGTTCCATATTATGGTGGTGCAGCTGACTTCGTAACATACCATTGAGAATTCACTGTACCTTATAGAGATTTTGACAAAGTTCGTTGGTATTATGGAGAAAATCGCCACCATATTATGTTGGTGCAGCCTTTCACCGTAAGACATTTACTGTGTACGCCAGTTTTCGGCGTCACCTCTCTGTCATGCTGGTTTTTGACACGACTTTTCTCATAGAACACCAGCACACCACTTCATATTGTCAATTAACCCCATGATAACGGCGGGACTTGTCACCTTGCCGTTTTTTTTTTTAGCGTTCATTTTGTTCTTTTCTCTTCCGTAAATTTTGAGCGTCACTTTTTGGCCGCCCGTGTCTGACCATTTCGTGTACAGCATGTCCGATACCTCGAGACTCTCCCCGCGGTTCGGTGATTAGCCGGCGGGGCGGCAGGCCGCTGCATCATGCAGTGGCGCGGCACGCACGCACGCGCTGCTCTAACTGATTACAGCCTTAAGTTTGGCGCGCCGCGCGCCAGACACGTAATTCACGGACATTAACAACGTGTCAGCACGCGTGACAAAGTTTGCCGACGCAATGCGAGAGTGTGTGTTTGTGTGCGTGTTTGTTTGACTGCGTGCGTAGGTTAGGTTAGGTGTGCGCCTGCGTCTCCTTCTAGTGTGTATGTATGTATGTGTGTGTGTGTGGGTGTGTGTGTGTGTGTGTTGTCTGTCTTACATGCGGTGGCCACTCCGTTGTTGCCGAAATCTGGCAGGTCGGCGTGGCGCGCCACCGCGGCGCTGCCCCTTGGGGCCGAGGGGCCGAAGCAGAGCCGTCGTGTGGTCGGCGTCTGCGGCGAAGTGTGCAGCCTTCCCGGGTAGTGTTTGAACCCGGGCCCCGCGGTCCGGGGTCGTGTACACGTCCGCCGGGAGTCCTGCGGGTACGAGTGGCGCCGCCGGCCGCCGCGGTGGCACCACTGCAGCCCTAATTGAAACTCTGCCGGAGTGGCACCTGTGTAGGCGGCCCGCCGGGACGCCGTCGGGACGGAGGTCGTCGGCGCACAGTGGGCCCGGAAGACCGGTGGAGACGGACAGAACTCTAGACGCGTTTGGAGCTCCAGAGTCGTTAAACAGGACTCGAACCAAACGTGTGACCCCACCAATGGATTGCTCCTGCGGAGAGCAATCCATTGTTGGGGTCACACGTTCGGTCCGGGTCCCGTTTAGCGAGTCTAGAGCTCAAAACGCGTCCGGGATTTTGACCGCCTCCACCGGTCTTCTGGCCCACTGTGCGGCGGGGTGGGTCCCGCGCGCGGTGCGGTCCTCTCCGGTGCCAGTGCGGCCTGGCCGTCGCCGTGCCCCGTGCCCGGCCTCGGCTGCGGCGGCGCGGTGCAAGGGATGACTCTGAGGCCGGCGGGGCGGGGCGGGCGGGGCGGGGCGGGCGGGGCGGCGTCCCCGGGGGCCTCGAACGGGGCGGCCAGCACGTGACACTGCGACGCGCTCCTACTTTAGACGTCGGCGTCCTTATTTTAGGCGTACTTGGCCCGCCAGGTCGCGTCCTCCGGCCGCGGCGACGGCCTTCTCTGCCTGCCGCAGCAGCTGCAGCCCCAAGAGGACGGACTCGGCGGCCTCGGAGAGGAAGGGGCGGATGCACCACGCAAAGTGACCCTTTGTAAGGATGCAGCTACCCCTTCCCCTTCTCCCACGCTGCTGCTCTCACGAGACGCTCGGGGGGTCTGGAAGAAGCAGCGGACTGATTCCGAGAGTCGTTCTCGTCGCTCTGCCCCTCTCGCACTCATGAGGCATCCCGCAGAGGCGCGAGAGAGACAGAGCGACGAGAGCGACTCTCGGCATCAGCCCGCTGCAGCAGCTTCGAGAGATTTCTCCATCAGGCGAATGGACCCTTGAAAACTTGTCCCGAGGCCCCGGCCGTCGCAGCGCTCGCTCCGTCCAGGCAGCTATACCCGATCCGCCACGGCCAGATTCCTTTGCCGTTCCATCGGCAGGCTCGCCTAACTGGGCTTCATCGTCTGCGCCGCTGTCGCTGCCTTTCGAGATCCCGTGTGGAGCACGTTATGGGGGTGAGAGATGCAGAGCGACGGGATAAGTACAGCAGGGCAGGGAACCGGACCACCTACTTGGTGCGTTCTGCAGGCGCAGATTAGGAGGCGATAGAAGGGGCGCCCTTCTGCCCTGCAACTGGCAAAGTGGTGCAAGTGGCCTGAAAGGCAAGCAAAAGGTTGGCAGAGTTGGCAACTTTTGCGACATCCCCCTTGACTTTTGGCTCTGGATCCACCCCGGATCCGCCCCCGCGGTGTGACGTTAGCGCCGTCCATCTATACGTCCGACGCCCACGCTCTCCACGAAAAGCGCTTCGCGACGGCCAAGTTTCACCGGGGCTGGAAGCCCGCCTGGAACTCGATTTTCAGAGTGCACCCTCCGGAGACTTGCAGTGGCTGGGCTCCGGGCCGGCGGCGTGCCGGGGGCGGTACGCGGCGCTGCCCGTCGTCGAGGTGCTCCGGGTGCTCACGGAGTCCGCCGTCGTGCTGCTGCGCTGCGCGGACCTGTGGCGCGGTGGAGGGGCGAGCGGGGTGGGGGCGGCAAGCAACACGGCTGCGCGTGGCGTGGCGTGGCGCGGCGTGGCGCGGCCCGTCCGAGCCGCAGAGCGCCGCCAGGCCGCCAGCGCCGCGCCGACCGCCCGGCACTCAGTCTCTCCGCAGCCACAGACCTGCAGCAGCAGCCGCACGGCGCCGCCCCGCCCGAGCAGCCAGCCAGCCAAAAGTCTCGCGCGAACCGCCGCGCGCCCGCCGCGCCCACGCAGACCGCGGCGACGTGCGTCCCCGCACCGCCCTGCTGGTCCTCGCCATGGTCATGGGCCGCGACGCCACGGAGGAGCCGAAGCAGGTGCCCGTCGACGATCTCTAGGTAAGCGACAAAACCAACGAAAACATCCCAAAAACGGTCAAATGCCGCCAGTTAGAAACGCCGAAAGAACTGCCAAACTTAAGAGGTGGACCACCCCGAATTTTATTACACGATTGTGGGAAAGTGCTAGAATTTGCAGCATTTCTTGCCACAAATTTTGCCTACTGACAGGCGGTTCAAACGCCGGAATGTGGATGGAATGTGCTTATATTGCGTCCCTATTTCGTGCACAAAATGTGTTGAGTGGTTCGCTCTTTAGGCACGCTTCTGTCGGAAACAACAGTGTTGCCGTTAAAGCAGTCAAAGCGTCGCCGAAACAGACCTGGTGACGCCGCAGTGGGGAAAGTTTGCCTGGTACGCAGGATGAGATACTACTACCAACCCGCTGCACAAATGCGTGATTAGCAATACCGGTCTAAATTTTGGCGTTACGGTAGTGACCCAGTACCAAATATTAAACATAAAGGACTCGAGTTTAAGCTTGTCGTTGTTTGGGTGCAAACCGAAATGCAGCTGACGATGCTGGCATTCGCTTATCACGGAATTGAGTAGACTCCGCCGGCTCCTTGCACCAATCTTTGTCCACCTATTGTATCGAAGCAAAACTTTTTTTCTGAATGAATGGATGTTTGGATTGCGGTGAAAGCCAAGCCAAGCGGTTCTGTTCGTAAGCTTGAGGATTGTGACGCGATCAAGCGTCGTCGTCAATGATTTTAACGAAAATGTTGATTGGTTACGCAAGTAGAATTCTCAAGCCATTATTCAAGTGTGTGTTGTCGGTACGTCAACTTCCGTTTCGATAGACTTGCTGCCCTTATGAAAGGCAAATAAGCGCTGTCAAAATGTCAAAAAATGTTTTTAAAGGAGGGTGAAAATAAAAGATGCGAGTAAAGTGCTCTTGGCGTAACGAGACCTGCGTAACAATTTCTGTTCGAGGTGTTCTTGGAGTGAGGTAGACAATAGGGTTTTTAACTTGCCCCGGAAGTCAGAAGATCAAAACCGGAAGTAAGAAATATCCTTTCGGAAATACTGATCCTCGTTCTAAGGCAGTATAAAATGTGACTTGCGATTTGGCGGATAGGGTTGGATAGAAATTAGGAACCCTGTGTAAATTGTACCTTGTCTCTCGGGAACCAAGATCAGTTTGACCAAGGTGGAGTTTCTGACTTCCGGTTTAGTTTTTTCCTTCTGCTGAGGAAAGTTTCTTTCAAGTGACAACAAATTTTCACAGTGTTGAGTCGCTGGAGCTCAAAACTCGTTCGGGATTTGCTGGGCGCTGCACTCCGCGTACACGGCGTAATTCTGCGTTCAAGTTCCTCCCTCGTGAGACTGGCCTCCGGCTTTTGATCCATGTCAGCCTGCAGTCAATAAGTGGGCCAAGGTTGCCAAGGCCGCGGGCGGCGGACGGGACGCCCTCAGTGTGGAGGGCGCTGCGCCGCGCGGGGCGGGGTGGCCCGCGACACCCTCGATTGTCTTTCCGGCATTGTGCCCCTGCCTGAGAAGCGGCATTTCAATAGCCGGCGCGTGTTGCTCTCCGGTGGACTCGGAAAAAAATGGTGGGAGAATGAAGTTAAAGGGATCGTCGACGTTTTCATAGCTCCCGTCCTTTTTCGTGAGTGCGAGATAGACAGAAGATGTCCCGCCTTATGTCGATGAACCCCAAGAATGCGCGGTGGTGGCGGCCGCGCTCTTGTTCACTGTACAAGTACGGGAGTTTTAAGGGAGCGCGCTGGGTGGACCGCTGCCGAGGTGAGCGAGACGGAAACAAAACTAATTAAATGGCCGGAACAGGCACCGCCGCAGCGGTCTTTGCTGTCACCCGTCCAGATATGCTCCCTGATTGGTCACAGGCGCAGGCCTTGTATTGGACAAAGACTGCTGCCAGTGGCGCGTGGCTAGTCCTGGCTAAAGTGCTTGTTACTCGGCAACGAGTTCATGTCTACGTTTTGCATTAGTTTTCTCCCAGTGACTCGCCACCAAGGGGACACTTTTCCTTTGCTGCCAATTTCTATCTTCGATGTTGCCACAAACGAAAGTGGTCACCCACCGCATAGGTAAACAACAGAGTCTACTGTATTCCGTAGGAGTTCGTATGGACTTGGACAAGCACACTCCGTTCCATTTGATGAAAGATGAGAGTCGTGCACTGTCAGAAAAAAAGTCCGTAAATTTACGGAGAAAGTTACTCTAATTTTGGGAATGGAGGCTCCGTAAATTTTCCATATTTTTACGGAGATTTTCCATAATTTTACGGAGATTTTCCGTATTTTTACGGAGATGAACCGCATTTTGGCAGAAATAAACGCATTTTAACGGTTTACTTCCCTCCTTCCACCTTCGATATGCAAACAGTGTCCTTTAAGACGAAAGTGATATTCTCCAAAACTGTTTGAAGATCCACTTGACCACATGCCATTGGGATCGGATAAATGGACGGAAACCCAAAGACGAGGTCGCTTTAGGGAAGGCGTACTCTTGGAACACCTAATCAGTTGGTCACCCAACCCATCGATAACGTGAATTAGTCTGTTCTTTTTGGAAAGTAAGGCTTCTATTTCATTTATATACATAACTTCCATATTTTTACGGAGAAAATCCGTAATTCCAGAAAACGGAGATCTCCGTTAAAAAAAAAATGGACAGTCTCCGTTAAATTTCCGTATTTTTACGGAGTTTTCTGACAGTGTGTGATTTGCCAAGTACACAGATGTTGACCTGCCGAAGTAAACTCCTATGGATTTGTACCACCAGCCCGAGTACACTTCTATAGATTTGTACTTGTCTGGCACACCCCTTTCGATGTGCACTAGGGGTACATTAGATCTAGTCGTGTACTGACTGCACCCAAGGCTGCTGGACTCGACTCCGGAAGGGAAGCAAACCAGTGTGAGTGTCTCAATGTGCAGCGCGCGGTTAGCCTCGCTGGCGCACGCCGATCTCGGGGGAAGGGACCTCCGCTGACCCGCGGGGACCTCAGGAATGCGTGGCCGGATGTGCAGCGGCAATCGGGCAGAGAGAGGAGGTAGGGGAGAGAGAGAGAGAGAGAGAGAGAGAGGAGGGGGGCTGGATTCTGGAGAAAGTGGGGCGTCCAGGCGCACCACTACTAATTCTTCCCTTATCCCGCGTGCATCCCACCTGATGCCGCACTTTAACCCTCTCCGTCACTGTCGCTTAGGGACGCTCCCCCCCCTCTCCATCTCCGCCCCTTTACGTCCGAGGCGCCTTCGGGGACATTAGACGCCTTTTTACACTTCCCCGCAAGGTGAGTCATTCGGACCCTCGCCCGAGGCTAGTTGGGCTGAGGCTGAGACGCAGCCGGTGGTGAGACTGAGGCACGGGCAAAATAGGCCGACGGTCCCGTTCTCTGTGTACGTCAGCCGCCTCTTTTCAATGCTCTGTGTTTTGAGGTCCTCAAATTGAACCGGAACTTTCCTGTAACGGCGGAAGAGTGTGTGTGTGTGTGTGTGTGTGTGTCAGAGAGAGAGAGAGAGAGAGAGAGAGAGAGAGAAAGGGTGGGGGGAGCGCCTGTGTGGATGTCGCGTACGTGGGCGGGACACAGCCTCTTGGCATGCACCACGTCGTGCAGTGCGCCATGCAGACTCCAGGCGAGAGTCTCGAGTTTGCAGCCGTTTTTGGTCGTCTTGTGAAATTCAGAGTGCCGTCGACTTCGGAGCACACGGTGTGAACGCCCAGCGGGCACAGTGGGCCAGAAGACCGGTGGAGGCGGTCGAAGTCCCGGACGCGTTTTGAGCTACAGGGTCTCTTAATGATACTCGAGCCGAACGTGTGACCCCACCGGATTGCTCTGCAAACGACACTGGTGTAAATGCCATCAGGATTTTCTGATTGAATTTCTGATTTCCAATCAGAAATCAGGATTTTCCTGATTGATTTTCTGATTTCTGATTGTCAATCAGGAATTCTTTCTGATTTCTGATTGTCAATCAGAAAAAATCCTGATTGAGCACCGACATCAGAAAATTCCTGATTTCTGACGTCTGAGTCTGAGTGCCAATCAGAAATTTCCTGATATTTGATTTCTGATTGGCAATCAGACAATTTCTGACTGCTTTTCTGATTGCTGATTGCCACTCAGAAATCAGAAAAGAACATCAGGAAATTTTGAAGGTGTCAAAGTAGAGATGCCTATAAAATGGAAAGTATTTGCGGTATCGGGTTCAAATTTGGTATGTGACATGTTCAGCCGATTTGACTAGGGCCATTTTAATTTCATACACATCGGATCACCTTTAGTAGCATATCGAGCCCTGATCACGAGCTATCGAAAATCGGACTTCAGATTTGGATCGGACTCAGTTTTGACCCCCCAGAGAAGTTATCATCAATTTTGAATGTGCCCCGACACGGTCATATTACCGATGTTTGAAGTTGTCTTACCATCAGACTGTCCACTCAGAAAAAACACAATCAGAATAGTCAATCAGAACTGGTACCAATCAGAAATCATCAATCAGAGGTGCGCGAAAATACATCAGGATTTTCCAATCAGAAAATATCCTGATTGAAATCCTGATGAATTTTACACCAGTGGAGGACCCTATTGCGTTCACAAGCTCGGTTCGAGACCCGTTGAGCGACTCTAGAGCTCTAAACGCGTCGATAGTTTTGGCCGCCGGCGCCGGTCTTCTGGCCCACTGCTGAGGTACCTGTTTTGGCCACTCACTACCCGACGAGCCCTCGAACCCGGAACCGGCTTCCAGCCCCGACTCCAGCAGGCCATACCTCAAGCTCTGCCGGACTCCATGGACCATCCCCGCGCTGGCGCCGCTGGCTTCGGACGCCGAAGTTAGACAGTTCGTACCTTAGATAGTGTTCGCTCCGCGCAGCTTTTACTTGCAACCTTTTCTCGGCGCGGCCCTTAATCCAAAGCCCGTCCGCGTTAACCTGCGGCGCGCGCCTTCTTCGCGGCGCCCGCCAAAGTTGCCCAGTGTGACGGGTAATGACGGTCCGAGACGCGGGGGCGGGGCGGGGCGGGGCGTTCCAGGCGGGGCGGGGCGGGCTGCCGCTGTCACGTCAGACGGGCGCGCCGTTTACCCTAATCTGGAGAAAATGTTTTTGCGAATCTCGACTCGATCCCCCGCGACGCTGCGCCCCGCCCCGCCTCCGCGTCCCCGGGTCATCAATTAGTCACGATTATTTTCCTCGCGCGAAGTGGGAAAAAGAGGCCCCCTCCTTATCCGGACGGTAATTATTCAACGCAGAAGAAAGGATTTCCTTTCTTTCCGGCTCCGCATCCTAGCCTGTTGTCTCACCGGCGGAAGGAAGGAAAATAAAAAGACGGACTGGTGTTCGAACCCGCGGCCAGGGATAGACCGGCCCACTCCCAGCGTGTTGTGCAACACCTCCTGGAATGACCATTTGCAAGCGCGCGTCGCCCCGGGAGGGAGAGTCAGAGGAAATGGAAGAGACGAGGAGGGAGAGGCGGAGTTCACAGGCGACCTGCTCGAAGGCCGCTGCCGGTGCGTTAAACAACAACAAATTTTGTTGCTCTCTCCGAAAAAAAATAATTGTCTTGCATCTCGTCAGTGTCTTTTTTCCCCGTCTGGACCGAGGGGGCGGAGAGAGAGAGAGAGAGAGAGAGAGAGAGAGAGAGAGAGACGCACACAGAGACACAGGAGATACGTCCTGTCTGCCAGCGACGAGCAGACCTCCCAGGTGATGAGGGTAGCGAGTGTGTGTGTCTGTCTGTGAACCTCGGCGTGTGTGTGTGTGTGTGTGTGTGTGAGAGAGAGAGAGAGAGAGAGAGAGAGAGAGAGAGAGAGAGAGAGAGAGAGAGAGAGAGAGAGAGAGAGAGTAAGTCTGTGTGAGTGCCTGCGTCTGCATGCATGTTCCTGCCGCGTAATCAGTGTAAGATTGGAGCAGGTCTCCGCGTCTTCTTCTTTCCCTGTTCCTCATCGTGTACCGCACGTGCTAATCCCGGGAGGGGGAGGGGAGGGGGTCGGATTGGAGAGAGGGGGCTGTAAAAAGAAATGAAAGGCTACGCGGACTTGGGGTCGCGCGGGCCCGGGGGCGGCGACGGGGGGCTGCTCAGGGTTGCGTACGCCGCGCGACTTGGAGAGGAGGGGCTTCGATACGGCGCGGCTTGGCGGGCATTCCCTGAGTCTGTTCTTACCTCCTTTCCTCTCCCCTCCCCCTCCCCCTGTGGATCTTCAGCAGACAGCACCAGCCACGTTGTGCATTCAGGCATTGTTCCTTGGGGTTTCAAGGTTCAAGGTTGTACATTCAACAACGGCTATGTCAAGCATGAGTCCCCGGCAGTTACTTTGCGATGATACCCGGGGAGAATATCCCTCAAGGCCTGATAGGTACGCAAGGAGTCGCGCCCTGAACCCGTCCCAGGATCCACCCTTGTGTGCGGCTGAGAGTGCGGGCGGTCTGTATCGCAAGTGGAATTGGTGCCTTTGGTGGGGGTTGTCCGGAGGTTGTCCGGGGGTTGTCCGGTGTGTACATCATTCGAAGATGCAGTCGGAAAGGAGGGAGAAAAGATGATGGGGGGGGGGGGGGCGAGAGAGGGACAGACAGAGAGAAACAGAGAGAAGGGTGCACTCCGAATTGGGTGTGCGAGTCGAAGATGCAGTCTGTGCGGACTCCTCGGCGGGCAGTTGGATAAGGTCAGGGGGTGCAGTCCGGGGGCGTGTACACAGAATTGGGTGTGCAGTCCGGGGTGCGCCCCTGTGCCCCACTCGGACGGCAAATACTGCCGTTTTGTCGTGGGAAATCACGGACGACGCTGAGCGGGCCGAGCGGGCCGGTGTACGGCAATAGATCCACCCCCACGGCAAAAGAACCGGGGGTGACTTTACCGCGGGATAAAACCACCGCCCTTGGCTGACTCCTGAGAAGGGGTGGTTTTATACTGAGGTAAAGTCACCCCCCTGCTGGTCCTGGGGAGTGGTTCTATCCCGTGGTAGAACCACCCCCCTAGCTGGCTCAGGGGGGTGCATCTATCACGGGATAAAACCACCCCCCAAAGACGGGGAGTTACTTTATCACGGGATGAAACCACCCCCAAATTTGCATATTTGACGGGTTTTGACAGCACTCTCACCACACGGTAAAACGAAAGCCTCATACTTAATTACTATGTAGTTTTTTCTGCGCGCCAATGCACGAAATTAAACATGCACTTCGTAACGCACGAATTTTTGCGCGACAAGAAACGATTTTGTGCGTGAGTATGCAGAAAATCGTGCATTGTCGCGCACAAATTCGTGAGTTACGAAGTGCATGTTTAATTTCGTGCATCGGCGCGCAGAAAAACCTTCATAGTAATTTACTGTGTAGAATGCAAACAAAAAATCGCGAAGGTGTTTGCATTACAAAGCTGGTGAATACTTCGTTTCCAAAGCACTTTCTTTTGCAAGCTTTCAAGTATGCACCCCGATTTTGGGTGTACAATCTTGTGGAGACGGAAAAAAGCGTAAAGATGACCGGGACGCTCTCCCGTAAAATATGCGAAATATGGGGGGTTGTTTCATCACGAGATGAAATGACCCACCATTTTAGGGGGGTGCTTTTATCACGGGATGAAACCACCCCCCGGTGGTTCCATCCCGTGATAAATGCACCCCTCTGAGCCAGCTATGGGGGTGGTTCTACCACGGGATAAAACCACTCCCTACACGGATCAGGGGGGTGACTTCACCACGGGTTGAAACCACCCCCCTCAGGAATCAGCCTAAGGGGGTGGTTTTATCCCGTGGTAAAGTCACCCCCGGTGCTTTTTCCAGGGTGGGTGGATCTATAACCTCACACCGGCCGGGTCCCCATCAGGACCGACCTGGGCCGGGCCGGGGGCCCCCGCCTGGGGTCGGGCACTGTCACCCTCAGGAGGGACCCGTGAGGACTCCGTCGGGCGGCGCGGGCCTGCAGCGACTCATTCCGAGGGTCGTCCTCGTCGCTCTGTCTCTCTCGCACCCACACGGAGCGCCCCGTGAGTGCGAGAGAGACGGAGCGACGAAGGAGACTCTCGAAATCGGTCTGCCGGCCGGCCGGCCGTACGCTGTACTACGGACTGCCGGGCATCTCGTTGACACTCTCACCCATTTCCGGGGACGGCCCGTCCAGGCCCGCCCTCGCGCGCCCTCCTGGCACCCTTTCTCAAAGCTCTCGAGGGGGTATGTGGGGATGGAAATTCGGCGCGCGCGCGCACACACACATCTACAGCACCTCTCTCTCCCTCTCCCTCCCCCTCTCTCTCTCCTCTCTCTCTCTCTCTCTCTCTCTCTCTCTCTCTCTCTCTCTCTTCTCTCTCTCTCTCTCTCTCCTCTCTCTCGCTCTCGCTCTCGCTCTCGCTCTCGCTCTCTCTCTCTCCCTCTCTCTCGACTGCAAGGGCGTGTGTCCTTTTCTGGCCCTTTAATAGTCTCCAGCAAGTGGCTCCTGATGGCTCCAGCAGCTAGACAAGTAGTAGCGGCTGAGGGTGTTTCTTATAATTGAGCAGGTGGGGTCGGCGGCTGTGGCGCTGCCGTGACGTCGCCGTGTCGCTCAGGCGAGACCGCAAGATCCACAGAGGGAAAGGGGTGAAGCGAGCAGTGGCGTAGCTACGTCGACAACTTCAATTCGTCGCTTCCGCACACTGACTTGATGTCGATTTCATGGCTAATTTTCCTGATCAAATAATTTATTTCCATTTTTGTCACGCCTCGAGCTCAGATAATAAATTTCCTGACGACTTTGTTAGAATTTTAAAATGATGAAGATGAAAGTGTATAGTAATAATATTTTTTTCAGAAAGTGACAAGAAACTTTTACAGTGAAGACTTTTTTAACGAGGGATGCCTTGGCGCCTCCCCCCACTCCCCCTTGCTACCCCGCTCGAAGCGGGTGACTAACTCGCCCCCTCTTCCGGGAAGCACGGGGGAATTAAAGCGGTAAAAGTCGATCCGGCCGACCGGTGTCGCGGGCCACCGGCCTGGCCAGCAGACTGATTCCGAGAGTCGCTTCGGTCGCTCTGTCTCTCTCGCACCCGCACGAGACGCCCCATGAGTGCGAGAGAGACAGAGCGACGAAAATGTCTCTCGGAATCAGTCTGCAGTCCCCTGGAAGGCAGGCAACGCGCTGTTTTCCGACTGCGCGACCTTCGACCCCCCGCGGGGCCCCGGCCGGCATTACTATACAGTGTGAGCGCGGCCTCCACGCCACAGTGCCCTAGTCCGCGGCACAGTGCCATAGTCCGCGGCAGTCCGCGGCCTCTGGCTGCTTCGGGCCATTATTGGTCGAAGCCCCGCATGGCCAAACGGTGCAGGCCCCGGGCCGCCCCAGGCCGCCCCAGGCCGCGGGGGCCGCAGGGGGTGTCTTTGTCACTTTGGACGGCACACAGACTGGAGAGGGGGGAGGAGAGGGGGGGCAGCGGAGGCGCAGCTCTCCCTAGGGACGGATCGACGCCGCCGGGGCTGATGTTTCCGGACACATTCCGCAAACCGGAAATCGATGATCCACTTTTGATTTCGCAACAACCCCCGGACGTCCCGGACCCCACGACCCTGCCCACGCGCTGGCCCGCGCCACGCCACGCCATGCCACGCCATGCCACGCCACGCCACGCCAAGCCACGCCACGCCACGCCACGCCACGCCACGCCACGCCACGCCACGCCACGCCACGCCACGCCACGCCACGCCATGCCACGCCACGCCACGCCATGCCACACCGCGTTCCCTTAGCGACCGGCCGGGACGTAACACCTAACCCAGCCCAAACCCAACCGGGCTCGTTGTCTCCGACGGTCACAACAAGCGAAAACGTGATTCCGCCTTCTTTATTTCGTCCTCGTGCTTTTTGCTTTGTTTCGTTTTATTTTTTTGTGAGTGTCGTCCTAACTAGGCACCCCTGACCTGACGAGCTAAAAAAGTGTGACCGGGAACTGTAGAGACCGCAGGCAACGACGGGGGGTTGCTCAGAAAGAGAACGCCTCGCCCGAGCGACCCGGTCTGACCCCACAGTTGTCGTGTTCATGATTGCAGCGCTATACAAGCCTGGCTACACTGTAAAAAATATCTTTAAATTTATGTAGCCAATGGCTTCTTGAATTTTCTTAGCCAGACACGAAAGTGTTTTTAAAGCGCCACTGGCTATGGAAAGGTCACTTTCCAAACCGCGACAGTGAATTTGTAGAGCCAGTGGCTCATGAAATTCCAAGTCGAAATGTGAAATTTACCGCTTGGCTAACAAAACGATGCTTCCCTCAGCCACGACTTTAAATTTGACAGCCCCTTGGCGAAGAAAAATCATAGGTGTGGCACTGAAAAGGCATCCTACCCAGACGACAGTTATGAAATTTCAAGTCGTGGCTAAGGGAAGCATGCTTTGCTTCGCCACACCTGGTGGTGGCCAGACTAGTCCTCGCGAGTCCATGATGAAGCTCCGTCGAGCGCTCTGCCAAGCAGTGGTGCGGTGGCCGAGGGGTCAGGGCACAAGACACCCAAGTTGAAGTTTCGGGTTCTATGCCGACCGCTCGTGCCGCTTTTTTCATCGGCCCGAGACGAATTCTCCTCGCCACAACTTGAAAGTTAAACAATTGGTTCCGAGCATCCTTTCCAGCGCCACGACTCAAAAATTGCCATTTGGCGTAGGAAGAAGCCTTCTGATCGCCAGTGGCCATCAAAATTTCGTGTGCCATGGCGAACGAAATTTCATTGCCACTGGCACACGAAATTCATTTAAAGTATAACTAAGAAGGGGCGTTTCACTAGCCACAACACGAAATTTCGTGTCAAAATTTTTTACAGTGTAGGCCAGAAACATCGACATTTTTTTATCAGGGTAGGTCGCGGTGCGGTGCCTGTCGGGGCCGATTTGGGTGTCGTGCGCCACGCACCTTGACTGATAACGATTGTGTGTGTGTGTGTGTGTGTGTGTGTGTGTGTGTGTGTGTTTACCCATGTTAGCATGCATGTCTGTCTGTGTGCGTGTGTGTCTGGATTGTGTGTGTGTGTGTGTGAGTGTATTTGAGCGGAAGCAACCGGCGTGCAAATAACGGGCGTGCGAATAGACATCGCCTCTGTGTGTTATTTGCCAGGCGAACGCGTGCCTCCGCGTCGTGTGTGTGTGTGTGTGTGTGTGTGTGTAGGCTGCCAGACAGTGCATAGATGTCGTCCGGGATGGAGCCGTATGCGCTCGTAAAGTTGGAACTGCACGTCTTTGCCGATTGGTTTCGTCAATGTGTGCATAGATGTCCGGGTCGTCCTGGGTGTATCTGTGCGATTTTCTCTTGGATCGTCGTCGACCGCTCGCTATGCAAGGAGCAGGCAGCACTGTCCCGCACAGTGGGCCAGAAGACCCGCAGGCGCCCTAAACTCTAGACGCGTTTTGAGCTCCAGAGCCGCTAAATGGGACTCGAACCGGACCGTGTGACCCCACCGATAGATTCCTCGTTCGGAGAGCAGCCCATTGGTGATTGGTGGAGTCATACGTTTGGTTCGAGTCACATATTGCGACTTTGTAGCTTAAAATCCGTCCGTGACTTTGACCGCCTCCACCGGTATTCTGACCCACTGTATCCCGGTTTCGACCTCTCCCACCGCCCGCCCACCCGGCTCGTGCTCTGACTATCTGCGCCAGGTCTTCCGTGTCCCCTCCCACATTCTTGTTTATCTTGCCTGCAACTTGATTTTATTTGTTTCTGTGTGATCCGCGTTTCAACGAATGTGACATATGTCTTCCACACGGTAAAAATGGTTCCTGGTTTTTCCAGGAAGCCTATGGTAAAGATTTAGGCAATTTCCAGGGAGTTCTTGAAAAAAAAAAAAAAAAAGAAACGAGGAACCGTACCGTGGCAATAACCGTGACGAAACGCAAAGAATTTGACGTTGCATTCGTTTAATAACAATGCAAATAACCCAAGAAAATATTTAAAAAAAATTCTATATGTTTTGTAAAATTTTGCGGTTCTTTTTTTTTTGCAAACATACGATGCGCTCTCGCCGTCGTCGTCCTTGTCGACACGAGGCACTGCATACACGTCCCTGCATGCCCTTCGCGGCGGGTGGATCTCGAGTAGTGTCTCTCTCTGTCTCTGTCTCTCTTGCGGCGCGCGCCGCGAGTGCGACAGAGACAGAGAGAGACGCAACGACGAAGGCACTGTTCTTCGGAATCAGCCCGCCGCCGGAGACCCAGCCCAGCACAGCCCTTCATATTCGACCGCTGCCTCCGCTCCTGACTTTTCACACCTGCAATATGCGGCATGGCGTGGCGTAGGCGTGGCACGGCGTGGCGTGGCACGGCGTGGCGTGGCATGGCGTGGTGAGGCGTAGGCGTCGCGTGGCGTGGCACGGCGTGGCTAGGCATGGCTAGGCGTGGTGTGGCATGGCATGGCGTGGCGTGGCACGGCGTGGCGTGGCTGCTACGTGACCGCCTTATTGTACAGGGCGGTGCGCAATTCCGCCGCGCGAGGACATATTTATTCGGGGCCTGGCGGCCTGGCCCGGCCAGGTGTTTGTCGCGGCGGCCGCCAGAGGGCGCGTCGCGCGTCGCCGCAAACCGCGCATCCGGCGCGCGGCCCGAGCGGGGTTAGGGCCTTGTTGGGCGGGGAGGCGTCGGCGTGCGTGGCGGCGGGGCGGTGCAGCCGTGGCGGAATCCTGTTGCAAAGCCCTCGGCCGCCCGCCCCGCCCATCCCCGCCCCGGCCCGCCCCCCCCCGGCCCGCCCCGCCCCCCCCGGCGCCGCGAAGCAGGCCCGCCCAGGGTGGCCCGGTGGCTCCCGAGCCCCACGACCTGATCCGCGCCGCGTCCCCGTCGTACGCCCCGCTGTCTGCAAACAGGCCCGCCCGCCTCGGATTTCCAGCGTCGCTCTGTCTCTCTCGCGCGCCGACGGGTCGCCCTGTGAGTGCGAGAGAGACAGAGCGACGGAGCGACCTTTCGGGAGTAGTCCGCGGATGGCGAGTGCACTCCAAATCCAGGGTGTCTAGAAACTATACGCCTTAGGCGTATGCCACAGAAATGGAACTGCCTTAAGGCGCCTTGATTCTACACGCCAAAGGCGTATACCCCATTGAGCACCTTTTGCAGATAGAAGTTAGCATGCGAGCACCATTGGTCGAAGGAAAGGTGCGTGCATTGTACACACCCTGGATCATAGGCACTGAGCTCAACAGGACTCAAGGTGCGTAGAATGTAAACACCCTTTAATGCCTCGGTAGGCATGGCCTCGGCCAAGGGCGGTGTTTGCATTCAACGCACCTAGAGTCCTGTTGAGCTCAGTGCCTAGATCCAGGGGTGTACAATGCACGCACCCTTTTCCCTTTGACCAATGGTGTTCACATGCTAACTTCTATCTGCAAAAGGTGCTCAATGGGGTATACGCCTTTGGCGTGTAGAATCAAGGCGCCTTAAGGCAGTTCCATTTCTGTGGCATACGCCTAAGGCGTATAGTTTCTAGACACCCTGGATTTGGAGTGTGGGCGGTGCGATGGCGGTGCACGTCATGCCCGCGTCCGCGTTACCAGGATGCCTTGCAGTGTCAAGGGCGATAAAGGTGGAGAGGCGAGAGTTCCACTGCCCCCCTTTGGTCCCAAAGAGAGCCCGCCTGAAGGTAAGCAAAAGACGTAACACTTTAACAGTGGGCCAAAAGACCGGTGGATGGGGTCAAAGTCCTGGATGCGTTTTGAGCTCCAGAGTCGCTAAATAGGACTCGAACCGAACGTGTGATCCTACCAATGGATTCCTCGTTCGGAGAGCAATCCATTGGTGGGGTCACACGTTCGGTTCAAGTCCTGGTTAGCGACTATGGAGCTCAAACCGCGTCGAAAGTTTCGATGCCCACTGGCCCACTGCGGGCTGGCCCAGGATAGCCGGGCAAGCGTTTTCATCGCGTGCGGCCGTGCCGGGCCGTGCCGGGCCGTGGCGCCTCTCCGCCGCGCCGGGTGGATAGTGTTCCTCTGGAACCTACACGATCCTCACCTTGGAGCGAAAGGCGCAGTAATTAGCAGGGAGATGCTAATTAAAGGCCCCGGACAAAATGAGCGAGAGGCTCGACGGAGAAGCTCGACTGCCGAGAAAAAAGTCTTTAAATATGGACGCCTAAATTCAAAATTAGAATTTTTGTTGTAGTCTGTTCAACGCGGAAAGTTTGCTACTTTAATGACGATGGTCAAGGCGAACCCAGGCAAATAAGATTTTCAATGATGACTCCCATCTGGATTTTGTCAGGTGTCCCCCAGCGGTTCGTGTGGGCGGCATGCGGGCGGGCCGGCGCCGGGAGTCGAACCCGGGTAACTGATCGCGCCGCCTGCCAGCCCTGACTGACTGACTGAGTGGCCGAGTCCGGGCCGGCCGGGCTGGCAGCAACGGGGTGGCTAACGGAGTGGCAAACGGAGTGGCTTGTGGTGAAGTGGCCAGCTAATGGCATGCCGCGTTGAGCCGGCCCGACAACGGACAGTCACTCACCGACGCCACGGCGATGCTCGTCCACGCCTCTGGGACTACAGTGCCCCCGTCGCTCCGTCTCTCTCGCACCCCTACGCCACGCCCCGTGCGTGCGAGAGAGACGGAGCGATGCAACCACTGTTGTTCGCCAATCGCCATCAGCCTGCAGCAGGGCCGCGCGCCTCAGGTGGGTTGCCCACTGCCCGGCAGACTGATGCCGCCAGTAGGGCGACCTCTCTCTTTCTCCCTCTCTCCCTCCCTCCCTCTCTCTCTCTCTCTCTCTCTCTCTCTCTCTCTCTCTCTCTCTCTCTCTCTCTCTCTCTCTCGCACTCATGGGGAGTCGCGTAGGGGTTCGAGAGAGACAGACAATCGGTCACCGCTCCACTGCGAGAGGGGCGGCGGAGAGCCCCCGATGTCTCGTTTGGCAGTGCAGGGCAGGCGGGCATGTGCACTGCAATGCCAGTGGTAAGTTTACTTGCAACTAATTTGGCAAGCCGTTTTGAATGCCAAAAATTGGCAAGCTTGGCCCCGAATCCCCCGCTTGCCAAAACTTGGCAAGCTTTTGAAGAGGAAGAGTGCCCACCAAAGCTTGCCAAATTTTGGCATTCAA
>NW_023144622.1:8248550-8266092 GCF_012932325.1 Thrips palmi
CCGCGGCTACGAGTGGACATAACGCCGGGATTCAATATCAGGAGGACTTGGCCGATGAAAGAGGTGATCCTCCTCTCATCCCCGCGTAACGGCGTAGTTACCGTCGCCATTCCTTCCCTTCCAATTTTGCCCCTCCTCCTTGTTCCGCCCCTCGGTGCACCCTTCCTGCCCCCTTCGACCGGTAATTACTCGCGGGATGTGATCCCACCTGGGACGTGCTGGACACAAAGTGGACAGGGCCGGCTGCCTCTAGGCCACCCTGCCCCCCACCCTCGGGCGCCTTATTTCGGGGCCACTTCGGGGTGTCTTCGGAGTGCCTTCGGGGAGAGCAGTTGAGCGGGGTGACTTCGGGGTGCCCTCAGGTTGACTTCGGGATGAGACACACTTGTGCTGTGGATGTCCAAAATAACCACTAAAATATGAGATATCTTCCAGAGTCCTCTGATTATACATCCTTTTTTGGGGGTAGGGGGAGTGGCAGGGAAAAGGGATGAGAAAACAGAGGGAGATGGGGCGGGGCTCGTGCAATGTTAACAACGTTCCGAGTTTCACGAGACGCGCGTTTGAGCCACAATAAAAAGTCGGCCTGGCGTCGCGTGGCGCTGCAGCGGCCGCAGAGGCTCAGGGTAGGCCATGCCCTCGGTCTCCTTGGCCATGCCCGGAGCCGGGCGGGGCCCCCGACGACGAAGCGGCGAACCCGGGGCACTGGCCCCAGAGGAGACAAGCCCCCAGACTGAGTCCGAACACTGCTTTGTCGCTCTGTGTCCCGCACACCCCTCCGGAGCACCCCATGAGTGCGAGAGGGAAGCACCAGCGCTGCCGGAGGGGTTGCCTACTAGCACGGCGCTCCACCCCCTACTTGCAGCGAGGACTGGGGCACGCCGGCGCGCCGGGCAAGGAGGTAAATTTTTTAAAAGCCTGCCATCCTTCGGGGCGGCCATGTGGCACAATCTTATCAGGGTCCCCCCGGAAAAACCGCGCCACTGTCCGGGGGCGGCTGGCTGTAGCTGGCTGGCCTGGCGGCCTGGCGGCAACCTCTGGCATGATGCCGGCCCGGCCTGTCCGTCCGCCGCTCTGCCGGTCGCAGGCCAAAAAGAGGTGAAAAATTGAGCTGGCCGACAGGGAAAGGCAAAAGTAAACTTTTGAGGCGGCGAGCGGCGGGCAAGATGGGGAAGACCGTGGCGGGTGGACGTGGATGGATGCGCACCGCGAGCAGCAGATTAAAAATGCAACACAAATCTGGTTCAGTCGATGCATCGCCACCAGTGGGATTCCCTGTGAAGACAGACAATCACTCAATGGAGGCTCGAATCAAACTCATGAAGACACCAATCTTAACAACCCATTGGTATCACCGAGAGGTCGATTCGAGTGCATCATTTCACGCGCGCGACGCTCAAGACGCGGACTGACCGCCCCGCCCACACCACTGGAAGTGCCCTGCTCATGGTTGCAATCTGTCCGGCTATAAATGGCGCCGAATCGTTGGGGCTGGCCGTTCCCGTTCCGCTCGGACGCCGTCTGCAGTGTCTGCAGCAGACTGAGAGTCGTTTTCGTCGCTCCGTCTCTCTCGCACCCATACGGGGCAGCCCGTGAGTGCGACAGAGACAGAGCGAGACTCTCGGAATCTGTCTGCAGCGGGGCGGTAAAGGGCAGTCTGGTCAGAATCACGGCCATGTGTCAACCTCGTCGGAGAGGCGGGGAGGAGGGGAGGGGGAGGGGTTCCAGGCCGGTAGTCACCAGTGTGTCGACCAAAGCACACGTCACGTGGAGGGGGCCCAGTCCACCTGTGCAGTTGTTGGCTGCCCTGTGCGGTCATACTGGCGCCGGTTCATATTGTCATCACGTGGTCCCCCTCCCCCCTCCTCCCCCTCCTCCGCTCCTCTCCACATCCGGTCATCCGTAGTCCATTCAAACGCCACCGCATGCAGGCGCAGTGCAACTCGGCGCCCCGTCCCGTCCGGCAGGGCCGCTGGACCGGCGCAAGCGCAAGGCTGTGCAAGTGCAAGGCAGTGCAAGTTCAAGGCAGTGCAAGTGCAAGGCAATGCAATTAGTGCAAGTGCGAGGCTGTTCAAGAAGTGTAAGCGACGTCCGCGGGTCAGGCGCGACAGGCAAGTAGAGAAGAAGGGTTTTCAGCAGGTCAGCGTGCGCTACGCATACGTGCTAAATTATCCTAGTCAGCGTACGACGAGAGTCAGAGAGTCAGAAAGAAGATGCAATCGGACCGAGTGATGACGAGTGGTGCTATTTTACATGCAATGATTGCGGTAGTGCTTCTCCTGTATTTGCAACACATTTCGTCGACGGTTTTGCCGCCTGGATGTAGGGTAGAAAGTGTCCATAATTTCGCATAATTTGCATACTACGAATGTGGGAATCAGTTGCTCCTCGACTCCACGGAAGACTGAGACTCGCCCTGGTGATGATTGCAGCCCCTCCTTGGGTGGTGGCGCCCTCTCTGCGTCGCCGCTACCCCGCACCGCGGCGATACTCCCCGCCGGGGGAAGCCCGCCCCGCGCCGGGGGTAGCGCCACCGCCACGCCAACGCCACCATGAGGGACACGGACTTGGCCTCCTCGGCGCTGCGGACCTGCGGGTGCGCCCATCGGTACCAACCTAAGCAGCACAACAACAGAACAGGTGAACTTGCCAACATTTCAGTAATGTTATGCACACCGAGAACTGGGGGTGCACTTCGACACAAAACTATCATGGAGCAACACTTTGGTTCTTTCGAGAATTTGGGTTGATGTAGAGCATGAAGATGGTAAGAGGCGCTTGTAAAACAAGTGAAAATTACCATGATGCAGATAAAAAGTGGCGTTTTGAAATTGCTTCTCGAAATAACCGCAATCAACAGCGATCTTCCCCCTTCCCTCACCGCCGTCATGACCACGCCGTGCTCGTTTCCAGGACGCAGCCTGTCCGCCACGCCGACGACGGCCTTCTCCTTGAGCAGGCCGACCACGCCCACGTCCATGAGCCACGTACGTTTCACCTGCAAGGCAAACATTTAAACGTTATATTGCATCAAAAAGAGTCGTTTCTCGAACCAAAACCACTTGCAAAATAACTTAAAACATCTGAGTAAATTCATAAGTGATAACAAGAGAGTTTACCTGAAACGTACAGGTGAATTCATAAGTGAAGAAGTGAATTTACTTGTAACGTACAAGGAATTTCACTGGATGCAAGTTTATCATCTTGGTTCGAGAAGGAGCTCTTTGTGGGGGTGTTCTTTTCACTTTGCTAAATCTGTCTCTCGCGCCGGCAGGCGGGATTTTCACCGCTGACGGAAGAGCTTCGGTCGCTCTCAGAACCACATCTTGACCTCTACCACAACGACAGTGTCGCGGGGAGCACTACCAGGTAAAAAGGCTAAACTACTAACTGATCGATTGACGTCCACGGGGAACTAACCCTCCGCAGAGGCTGACAAATTTCTTACAGTGCGCAAGACAGTGCTTGTAAGCGTGCGCACAGTGGTTGTTGAGAATCGGACGAACTTTGACCTGGCTAAATGCTAAGCCGATCTATTAAGCGGAACAGGGCTAAAACTTTTCTGTGAAAGCAAATCATCGTAGCAATAATTCCAGTGAGCTAAGCTTACAGTCTCAACATCCTCTGACCTTCATTTTCGTGTTTTGACAGCAGTGAGCGCGCGAGCCGCCCCCGGGCGACGCACTGGAGCCGTCGGACGCCCGAGGAGCTGGCCCGACTAGCGCTACTCCGCACCTCGTCCCGCTCCCCCGTGGCCCACTGCGAACCGCCATGGTCCCGTCCAGGGTCCCGTCCAGGGTCCCGTCCAGGGTCCCGCGCGGGGGCGCGTCCCTCGGTGGGCACCGGCTACGGCCACTCGTACTCGCTGCCGAGGCCCTTCGACACCACGCCGACGGGGTCCGGGCGGCCGCCGCAACCAGTGCAGCAGCCGCAGCAGGGCTGGGTAGCCGTCGGCGCCAGGTTCGAGCGCGCGCGGCCTCCGCCCCTGCAGGGCCCGCAGCACAACGGCGGCACCAAGTTCGAGAGGTCCAGGACGCCGTCGCAGAGCGGCGCCACGTACTACCGCGGCAGAAGCAGGAGCGGGGTCTCCGGCTGCACCTGCAACAGTGGGTGGGTGAGGACGTACGAGAGATAGGGAACTCGAAGAAGTCCTGCACCTCTCAAAACCTGACGCGAATAGAAAATTCAATCGTGTGTCCGAAACAATGCGAGAGATCCGCTGACACCACGCGTAAGAGAAAAGACAATCACTATCAACCTATGGACAGCCGTTATTCGCGTCACTCCTCGCTGATCCCACCACGCCCACCTCGCCCACGCACGTCACAGTAAAAAGTCCTTTGATCGGGCGAAAATATAGCGGACGGAGATAAGGCCGAAAGGCAAGAACCCCGCCGGCCGAGGACCCAGACACGTCATAGCTGGTGTTCAGTATCGCTCATCGCGCGGCCCGAGCGGAAACGTATAAAGGCAAGCTTGTTGCACACTCCACACTCTGCTGCTGCTCTGGCAACGCACTGCTTCGTCGCGGAGACCCGTTCCGTTCCCTGTCGGTGAGTGAGAGAGAGAGCTTGTAGACTGCAGGTGCACTAGAAAGGAGTGTTGTCAATGACAAAATTATTGATGCACGATTATTCCATCATAAATTGATGCCTTCACCAAAAAATTGGTGATGTATGCGAGTCAGACAACATTCTCAACTAGATGTCTGACGACATTATTGTCATCAACTAGGCGTGACAACATCATCGACTTTATAGTGACATCATTTCTGTCCAGAACTATTTGCGAAAACATTTACACTGCCCACAACCAAGGCGTGGACAGTGACTAATGCCTACTGATGCAACTTTGCTAAGGCAAGCCCTGATATAAACTAAGAAGCTTGATGCTGGCAATCCTTTAGACGCTTTAGACGGCCCGTGTTTGATCCGAACCGTACCTAAATAACCAAACAAGTAAGCATTCTCTTTCGCGGTTTTCTTCGACATTGCTTGGAATCGGCCAAACGTGTCTATTGCCGGCGTTACTATCGGGCGGCAAGGAAAGTGTCTACAGTGCCTCAGCCAGGTGTCTCGAGTACCGCTCACTTATCGGCCGTTCCGCTTCAAGGTCCCTCGCTGGCCGTGACTGGGACAGTTAGTTCGGGACACGTCCAAATCCCCTGGAATGGCGCTGTTTCGAGAGACCGGGGTTGTCACGACACCGCGACAACGCCCGTCCCCTCCTGCCACGCACCACCGCCCTCCCTCTATTCCCAGGCAGAACAGGACGTTCAGTGAAACTTACGAGCTCTATCTTATCGGCAAACCTTCTTCGTATAAATAGCTGCCAAGTACCATGGGCTGCAACACACCGGGGATCAAAGCAGCCAAATCACTGATTGGCAGTTTCCTGCTCGGTTGACAGGTGGCAGCATCAGCGCCCCATTTCGTCCAGGACCATGTCGGTTGAATCGTGCCTGCACTTGGAGTGGGAGGACAGCGGACCCCCATCCCCGCAACACAGGTGAGGAACAAAGAGCTTCAGGTTTTTTTGGAGAGTATTGAGGCCTTTAATTGTGCCAATTATGTGACATCAGACTTAATTTGGACTTTGTTTTGACTTGTCATGTTCCTTGGGTGGTACATTTTATTGATTTAAATAGTTTTCTTGAATTATATGGTTTTAATGATGTCTATGGAAGAACGTGATTGCCTCCGGCTGCGTTCAGGGGCACTCTCTTCACGTCACTGTTGGTCTCAAGTGCTAATAACTTTTTCAGATACAAATCGGAGTTTCATCTGCAGCCCCGCTGCGTCCCAACCGGCTACGGAAGCACTGTCCTTCGTAGGAAGGACTCAACGTGGAAGAGGTTCGTCGAGGAAGTCCGATTCGAGGTCAGTGGTGTTTTAGACGTGTACTTTTGTACTGGTCAAAAGTGGTCGTGGGTAAGAACTAACGAGCCCAGTCCACAGTTCAGGAGAGACTCTCATTGCTCTTGTTTCACATTTGAAAAACTGTTTTGCAGAAATGTATGGTTCCGGACCAGTCACCAAAGCCGCCAAGTGCGTGTTCCCCGCCGCCGACTGTACCCGCAACACCCACTGCAGCACCCACTGCAGCAGCAACTGCAGCACCGGCCCCAGGCCCGCCGCCAGCGCCGCCACGCCGCTACCGGTCCGAGCTCGAAGTGTGGATCTCGGGCGGCCCGCGCCTGGCGGGCAGGCAACCCAACGCACACGCCGTGGAGGCGTCTGCCTAACTCGCGGGCGCAGCATTCGCCCCTGGCGGGCGGCGACACGATCTTGGCGACGAGCTCCGCGATCCGCTATTTTACGCTGGCTATCAGGTCGCGTGCGTGACTAGTTCCGGGCACAGTGACTTATGCGAGGAAAAGAAGCCATCGCACCGCAGCGCCCGTCGCGCTGTCTCCCTCGCACTCACGTGGCGTCCCGCTGGCGTGCGAGTGAGACAGCGCGACGAAGCGCGGTCCAGAATCGGCCTGCCGGAGCGTCAAAACAGAACGGTGTTTTGGCGCGGGAGGCCACAGGACGGGGCGATATGTTAGTAAATACAACAAGGGGTGTCCGGTGGGCTTTCTTCGGGCGCCTCGCGTCCTGGGCGTCCGGGCGTCCGGGGCAATGGTCCGTGATGGCCGATAGCCTCACACACATCTTGGCACGGCGCCGCGACCTAACCTTTCCGTCCTCTGTCCTTTCATTATTTCTGCTACATTTCTACCACGAGTGTGGAGCCGAGCCGAGTAGGGAGCGCCCGCGACGGCCCCGGGACCGGCGACTGAAACCTCCAACTCCAGTGACGATTGATTCAGTAGGATGCTTAGCAAAACTGTTCGAAGCAAAATACATGACCTGCTTGATTTCCAATAGAGTTCTATATCCTCCACCCACGCCCACTTGAAAGTACGTACGCCTGTCTCTTGTCAAATGTGGCAGTCATTTCGTCGAACAGCCAACGTTTTTGTCGAAAAGGACCAACAACACACAGCAACAGTGGATGGATGCGAAGCGGGATCTATTTACCCACCCGCACACGCACGCACTCACTTTTTGCTTCCGGTTTTTTCAAAGTTGCCGCTCTGCGCGCCACCAAGCCGTTCAAACAGACGCGGGGGCTCGGCTGACTCAAGTTTGGCGCCTCGTGGCGGAAGCAAACTGATTCGTCCATCCCCAAAAAAGCAACGAACTAAAAACAAAAACAAAACGCGAAACAAAAATGTGGGAATGAGGGCGGGAATGAGGACCATTGATACCGCAGTCTCGCCGCGACGGGACTCGCAGTGACTCGCAGCGCCACGCGACGGCGTCCTTACCGACTTTACGAGGCCACGGCTTCATCTCGGACACGCCATAAGAGCGCCGTAAAAACGGAAAGCGTCGCAACGGGCGGAATAACCGCACCGCGTCCCATCGCGGCGCCGAGTGACATAAGTAAAGCGCGACAGTCTCATCCCGGGGGGACTGTTTGTAAGCCGCGAAGACACTGAGGCAAAAAGTTACGGAGAAATCTGTGGACAACTTATGATGATTCTCCGTGCCCAGCATTCAAAATTTTCCGCACCTTCCTTGTCAATATTCTCCGTGAGAATCAGTCTTCTCCGAGCACCTCATTGGTTGGTCTGCAACGGGCATGCGGAAAACACTGAAAGTCCTACGGAGAATATTGATGAAAGGCTCCGGAAAATGTTGCCACAGTGGGCCCTCTATAGTGCCAACTTGACAAAGTGAAATTCTAAGGTAACAGTATGACTTAAATATACGCGTATCTCGTGAACGTTGAGCGGTAGGAATGTTTTCCATAAGACATTCAAGTTGGGAAACCAAATTTACAGAGTAACTGTTCCATACGTGTCGTTAAAAACGATGAACTTTTAAGAGGTAAAGGCGTTTAAAGACGGGACATTTGTTGGGGGAATTTTGTTCTATTTGCCTTAGTTTTACCCGATTCTACCGATTCTTCACCAACTTGGCGATATTTACAGACGGTCCCCTGCAAGGTTGGCAGCACTGCCGATGGGCCCTTGATTGTTCTGGGAACGTCTCGACAGCTCCAGTTCGGCGGCGCCGTGGCGTGGCCGGGGCCATCTCGCCGCGCAGACAAACAAATGACCCACGACGGACGTCGTCGAGTACTTCGGGAGGCACCACTTCTTCTTCTTCTTCTTCTTCTTCTTCTTCTTCTTCTTCGAAGTCTTCGTGGTCATCTTGGTCGTCGGTCCTCTCCACGTCGTCGTCCTTTTCCTTCTCATCATGCACCTCCTCCTCTTCTTCCTCCTCATCCTTCTCTTTCTCGTCGTCGTCCTCCTCCTCCTCCTCCTCCTCTATCTTCTAGTGCCACACCGCTGCAAAATTCAAGCCCTCCTCGCACGTGATTTGCATGCGTCGCCTCGTCCCCTCCGTTTTCTTTGCCGTCATTCGCCCCCCCCCCTCTCTTGGTTTTTGCCACGTGCGCGTCGCAAATGACGGCAACGGGAAAAGCGACGGTGGCGTGACGACGTCGATGACGTCACTCGCGGCGACACGTGGGTGTGCGTCTGGGCAGTCCACGCAGGCCATTGGGAGCCGGGAGGGTAGGCAACCCATCCGCCTTCCAACCCTTCGGCTTCGAGAGGCTAGACCGCAGTCCTGGTACAGTACAGTGTGGCTAATCGCGGGACAAGGCAAGACATTCCGAGCGCACTACCTTCAGGTTGACTGCAAATCCAAACTGCGTTCGAATTTCTCATACGTGTCCGCGAGTGCACCGGTTACTGTTTCGTGGTTCCGTGAAGTTGATTGGATTTCCCCGAAGGCGACTGGCGGCGTCCGTTCGGCGGCGCCGCGGCCCCTTCGGACGCAGTCCTGCGCCACGCGAACCGCCGCGCCGCGCGAAGAGGACTGACACGCCGGGCGTCGTCGCTCTGTCTCTCTCGCACTCATGGGGCGTCTCCTAAGGGTGCGAGAGAGACAGCGCGACGAAAAGGACTCGGTCCTTGTTGTGCTCGCCGCGTCCCGCCAAAACGGCGCGGCGCCATTCTCGTAGCGTCGCGGACAAACAGTGAGCAGGCTGCTTCCCGGCAGTGTCGCTCTGTCTCTGTCGCACTCGTGGGGCTTCCCTGAAGGTGCGAGAGAGACGGAGTGGCTGTGTGTGGAAGCGGCGCGCAAGACTGACGCACCTCGGCAGGCCGGGTCGGTTTTGCGACTTCGCGGGTTAATGATTCGCGCCCGGAAGAAATGGCGAGCTATTTCGGCCGAGGCGCGGCAACACTCGGCAAACTTATTCCGAGCGTCTTCGTCGCTCTGTCTCTCTCACACCAGAATGGGACACTCCGCGAGTGCGAGAGAGACGGCGCGACGAAAATGACTCTCGGAGTGAGTCCGCTGGCCCGCTTTTCGCTTCTTGCGTGGCGTGCGGACTGACAGTGACGCGGATTGACATTGAACCCTCTACGCGGTGTCGCGGTGTTGTGATTGCGGCGCACTTATAGTGTGCGCTCCGCTGCCGGCCTGCCGGTGTCACAGTGTCACAGTGCGAAGAAGCTCGAGGAATCGCCGCAGAGATAAGCAAGCCGGCCTGACTCACGCAACACGCGTGCCTGCCACGCGACGCACAGTGGGCCAGAAGATCGCGGAGGAGGAGGAGGAGGTCGAAATCCCGGACGCGTTTTGAGCTCCAGAGTCGCTAAATGGGACTCGAACCGAACGTGTGACCCCACCAATGGATTGCTCTCCGAACGAGGAATCCATTGGTGGAGTCATACGTTTCGTTTCGTTCGAGTCCTGTTTAGCAAACGCGTCTAGAGTTTTGGCCGCCGGTCTTCGGACCCACTGTGTCACGCCGGGGGAAGTCTGTCAGTACACTGTTGCGACAAGGCAACGCCTGCGGCGTCCACCACGCCTTCCTCAAACGCCCGGACCGCTGAACGTACTCTACATACAGTATCTGGGCTTTGACCCGCGGTGCGGTGCGCGTCGTCATAATGAATGCCAAAATTTAAAAGCCGAGTTTGCCGCGCCTGCCGTGGTCTTCCCTCTCGCCACCGCCCCTCCCCACTGTACTATCGTGTCGCGCCTCCCCGGCGTTGTGTGTGTGTGTGTGTGTGTATTCCCCGAGTGGAGGGGGGAAATCTAGTGGTAGGCGTACTGCAGCGTAAGCGCATTTTTTGAAGCGTACACTGCACTACTAGCTTAGGCCAATTTCGTATACAGGTTCAAATACAGGCACACTTCATACCTCTAATTTTTCCGCGGGGTTTCTGGCCCGGCCCTCCTGGTGCACACAATTTTACAGCGGGTCAACCGATCCCCGCGCGGCGGTGGTTACCGGGGTGTTGCGCCCTACATGCGGTTGACGCCAGCGCCTTCTGGAACGCGGTGCACCGCGGATCTTCCCCCTCCCCCCCCTCCCTCCTCCCCCAGGTATGCCGCGCCGTCGGCGTCCACCTGTTGCATGGCGGGGCGGTCGGTTCGGCGGGCCTTTGCGCCAAACGACGTGTCCAACGTCTGCCAGGCAGACTGCCTCGCGGAGTGGCCGCGGAGAGCGCTGCGGGCGCGGGGCGGCGGGTGCGGGGCGGGGTGCGGCAGAAGATCAGGCGGTGCAGCGCGCGCGCCCATTGGTCGGCGTCCGGGGCGCGGGGAGCGCGGGGAGGCGCGGGAAGCGGCGCTCTGGCTGGGAGCCCCCGTGCCGCCGCGCCACCGCGCCGCGCCAGCCGCGCCGGCCCCAAGAGCTCGAGGACGCCAGCCGAGCCGAGCCGGCCGAGGCGAGCAGGGAGCAGGGCCAGGACGCCGCCAGCCCGGTGGACAGCCCGGTCCGGTCCACTAGTCGGCCCGCACCCTCCACTGCGCGCGCAGCTCCGCGACAGCGTCGCACGCGGCGGCCGGTTCACGCGGAGCATCGCGTCCTCCTCGACGTCGTGCAGTGCGTCCCCGCGTCAGTCAGTTCGCGCGTGCGTGTGTGTGTGTCAGTGAGTGACAGGGGGAGTGGCGTGGTGGCGGCGGAGGTATAATGTACCTCAGCTCGCCGTCGGTACGCGGCCTCCCCGCCCTGCCGGCCGTGCTGCTCGTGGCCCTGGTCGGCCTGCTGCAGACCCTGCAGGCGCGCGGCGCCCGCCACCTGGAGGACTTCGAGCAGGGCCTCAGCAACAGCCTGAGCGGGCTGGGCCCCGCGCTGAGCCCCGTCAGGAGCTTCATCGCCACGGACGCGCTGGCGGACGGCGAGCGGGAGCGACGGATACACGCCCACGGGATTACCGCCAAGGAGACCACCATCGGCACCGCCGACAAGTGAGTGCAACAACAGCGCATTTCCAATGGGTTTCGAAGCGTCTTACGCCCTTTTGACAAACGGGCAACGAGGTCCGGGACACTCTGGAAAATCAAGAGGTGCATGGCATGCTCCACCTGGAAGTCAACCACAAAGCACGTTCCCTCCTGGGGAGGACTTGCAAACGTGTTCCACCCTGGACCGTACTTGTCTTGGGTGCTCCAGAGCGTCCCGGGTGGCAAGATCCTCTGCACTTGTCAAGTGCAACTTAGCTCAGTTGAACGTCTCGAGCACTCCCCAGGATGCGTGCTTCGAGGTTGACTCCCAGGAGGAGCCTTGCACTCTCTTCACTTTCTAGAGCATGTTGGCAGCCTAGTCAGCATGGCGTGAACCATCTAGTCACACATAGAACATGATCCCCCCTCTGAATCTCGACTCGAGAACACTCGGACCGTGAAGCAGAAACGCAGCAAGGATTCCTCCTGTGGTCGTCTCCGTTGTCGCACACCCGGCTCCGGCCTGAGAGATTGGAATGGAATAAGCCGGGCGTTGAAAGGTCATGAGCCTCCCCTCGAAGCCATTGCACCATACAGCGCCGAATCAGCAGTCCCACTTCATCAAATTCCCTCCGAACAAACACCTCACGGTAATAATGGTTCCTGGTTTTCCCAGGAACTCCCTGGAAATCGCCAATGCCTTCACCATTGGCTTCCTGGGAAAACCAGGTTCCGCTTTTTACCGTGCTGGCCAAATTTTGACACCACAGAATTGAATAAGGCGAAATGAACCAATGAACCGATCAGGCCACCGCTTCCCATGACACTTCGCTCGCTGGGGCAGCAGCGGCCCGTCACCTGAACGTGCTTGCTGCCGGGCCGCCAAGCTGCCGGCTAGCTCATATAGGTCAGGCGCCGAGCGCACAGTGGGCCAGAAGACTGGTGGGCGCTGGTGGGGCGGCCAAAATTCTAGACGCGTTTTGAGCTCTAGAGTCGCGAAGCGAACCAATGGATTTCTCTTGCTGAGAGCCGTCCATTGGTGGGGTCACACGTTCTGTTCGAGTCCCATTCATCCACTCTGGAGCTCAAAACGCGTCTAGAATTTTGGCCGCCCACCGGCCTTCTGGCCCACTGTGGAGGGGCCCGGCGAGCGCGATGCGCGCAGGGTGCGGTGCCATCCGTGTCGTAAGTGGAAAGTCCGGCAGAAAGCTCCAGAAGCGAGGCGACCGCACATGAATGACGGGGTGGCTGAATGAGCACGACGAGCATGGCCCTGCATGGCCCTGCATGGCCCTGCATGGCCCACTGGTGGAGCGGAAGGTCACGGCTGCAGCCCCCGCGGCCCGAGTCCGTCTCTCTGTCTCTCTCGCACCCCTCCGGCGCCCCGCGGCCCCCACGAGTGCGACGGAGACGGAGAGACGCCACTCGGCGGCAGCCCACTGCCACCTGCCGCCCTCTCGGCAGATTGCTTTTCGTAACGCGATTAGCCGCGGAAGCGACGTGGAGGCCGTCGGGGCGACCCCGACCCGCCCCAATATCCCGGCAGCACAGCCCAGCGCGGCCCAGCCACCCCGTGACAATTAGAGGCAATGCCTCGCCGGGCAGGTGGCTGAGGCACTGCAAGGCAAGATCGGGGCGACCCCGACCACGACCGCTGCCAAGGCACCGTCAGGGCGCTGTGGACTGATCCCCAGATTCCGAGGGTGGTTTCCGTCGCCCTGTCTCTCTCGCACTCATGGGGCGTCCCGTAATGGTGCGAGAGAGACAGAGCAGCAGCAGGACTGTCTCGGAGTCAGTCTACCACACTCACTGCCGCAAGGGACTGCCTGCCCCCACCGTGACAGACTGTCTCGCTGTCGTGCTGCATGCCGGGGTTGGGGTTGGAGTGGACGGGGCGAGCACACTAGAAGTCCCCTTGTACAGTTCCTGTCCGTGGTCTCTTACAAATTTTTCGCGCGTGCACTTGACGTACAAATCTGTCCAGATATACCATGTTTCGCAAAATTTGCGGAGGGCGCGATTCGCGGTAGCGAGGATAGCTTAGCCTTGCATCGTTGTCAGTGCGACTTTTCACTCGGAAATCAGAGCGAAAACACCACCCTGCGGTGAAGAAAAAGTCACCTGCTCTTGGTGAAAACACTTCTCTGTGTCGGTATTCGAACGCGGGTCAAGTCGGTCGGAAAGACCGCGTCCTAGACCCCGCGGCTACATCGGCGGTGTGAACACGGCGGCGGCGCTAGGACGCGACGCACTGCGAGTCATGTACCCGTGTTCCATGACGCTGCCGCCACGCTATCGTGGTCCAGCATGGCGGCAAGGCACGCCACGCCACAACGTTGTCGTTTTATTTTTAGCGGCAATGCGTGCCGGGCCCGTCAAACTGGACGGAGGCCCGCCGCCCAGCAGGCCGCGTCCGAACAGCGCATTCGTCGCTCCGCCTCTCTCACGCTCCGGGGAGTCCTGGAGGCACCGAAAGCGTTTTTTGGGAGTCGGGCCGCACCGCCCGGATCGACCGGCTTTCGGAAAATGATTTCGTCTGGGCGAGTGAAGCCGAGCCGCCGAAGCCAGTCCAAATCACTGATGTCCGATGCACTTGGCGCGGCGCGCGGAGATCGGCGGCCTGCTACACAATAAGTCCCGGCCCGGCCCGGTTACACTTTCCGACGTTCACTTCGATGCCGATTGCATTTTTGACGCATTGTAAGCGGACCCACAATCAAACCGAGCGGCAGTTGTCATCGAACTGCCGCCGCGCCTGTGCTGGGGAAAGGTCGGGTTCCTTTCTAGCCGACCCGTCCGTCCTGTCGAAAGTGTTAGACGCCCCGGCAGCCAAGTCCGATTCCGGGACCTCGTCGCGCTGTCTCTCTCGCACCCCTACGGGACGTCCCACGAGTGCGAGAGAGACAGACGGTGTGACGGCGTGCATGACGGCGCGACTTTCCTCCTCGCGAATTTGAAACCGGTTCCCGTTGGCGCGCCGAGCGCTTCGCCTAGCAGTGGCTTCGCAACGCTCCGCAACGCTCCTGAACGCTCCGCAACCAGCCCGGCGCCTCCCGCTGCGGCGCCACTACCGGAACGGCGGACCCAGTCGTGCAGAAAACAACAACAAAACACAAATTTTCAATTTTGAACGTGTTTTTTTAAATTTTTTTTCCGCTGCGGCTCTAAGTCTTGGAAAATATAACACAAATATCAATTTTTAAAATTCTTTTATGCTTAACTTTATCATTTTGTAATTTCTTCAGTTATGCCTTTTAACTGTACAACTTTTTAAAAACTCGAGGTTATCTGAATATTTAAAAAAAATGACCTAAAAATATTTGGCGTGGTTGCTGATTGGTTGCAGGCTGATTGGTTGCCTTGAAAGAAGGCCATAAGAGTAAGTTAACCTTTTTCCGAGCACACTTTTCCCATTTCCAGAGTGACGAGCGTCTCGAATGTTAATGAGCTGCTCATCGATATGACTACGCGTGCGTTGCCACAGTCAACTCTAAATTTTGTGATTTATTTTCCCCAATAAGGAACGTTGTGTGCTAAGTCAGTTCGATGTTGCTAGCAAGCCTGGTCGTCCCTCTGGCGTGCTTCTGCCGTGAGCAGGGACCATCGACGCGGGAGCCACCTGTCATAAATTTGCCACCCGATAGCATTGCGATGCGAGCGTGTCAAAGGTGGTGCCCGTCCACCGTAAACTGGACGCGTGGCCGTGGGACGCGAAGCGAAACCGTGGAATGCAAGCCCCAGTACTAATTCGAAATCTTGATGAAAAAGAGTTACTTTTTTTTTCAAGGTGCACCGTATGTTTCAACACGTATGTAACACCTATAAACATGTCCAACAAATTTAATTGACAAAGTCGTTTCTATGAGTCAAAATCTAAATTTCTAAGCAAATTCATTTCTGAAATTTAGATATTGCATCCGAATACAATTAAAAAACTTCCCTGCCCTAGCGCACAAAACATCCTTTGTGGACTACAAAACTCCCTCAAAACCTCCCCCTTGCGCATTTTGGTGTAATTATCCCACCTACCTTCACAGGAACTGCCCCTGAGCTCTTTCCAACTTCAATTTGCATCAATTCCCGTTCCGCAAAGCACGCGCCGGAGGCGCCGACTCGCCGCCTCGCTGCGAAAATTGAACAAAATGCATCCGCCTCGTTTGGCTTGATAACGATCCAAAGGTAACGGCAATCTCTGTCGCTAATCTCGCCAATGGCGTGGTAATCACCAATCGCCTTACGCAACCACCCTGTCGTGCATCGCCTGATGCACCTTTTTTTTTTTTTTTTCAGAAAAACATTAACATTTCTGATCTGGCAGACTGTCATCGAGCATGATTGATCCTTTGGAAAGGTTTCTCGAGTGGCGGTCCCCGAATTTGTACTAGCACGCGCCACTCGGGTCCAATATCTAATCTCGTCCACGTCGTGCGCATTCAGTGCAAGATGCACTGCAAGTGCATTTGTACGCGCAGTGGAGCCGGATATTACTTTTCCAAGAAATGCGTCTCTGTCATCCAAACTCTTAGAAGTACTAAAAAAAATTAGCTGCTCGCTGCTCACTGTAGCGTTCTGAATGAACAGGGGCCGAAAAACCCGGTCCGAGTGTCGGACACTTTTGCAACTGACGGTACTTCTACTATCCCGCAACAAACCGCGCGGCCGCTACTACTACTGCACGCGACTGCACGTGTGGAGTGCCGATGACCTCATCGTGTTTTCGCGCGTGTTCTGCCTCGCGGCTCGGCTTGCCGTGTCGGCGAAAACTCCTGCGATCGCGTCACCGTGCACGGCCGTGGCGCGCCTCGGCTTCGGGGATGCGGTTCCAAACATGCCGATAGTGCTGCCTGCCTGGAAAGCATGGAAAGGCAGAGCATCCGAGCCCAGCCGGCCAATGGCGGGCCGCCTCGCCGCTCACACCACCTCGCGCACGCGTGCACGCAGCAACGCAGCCCTGACCGTGGCCACGCGGAGCCGCGGCCCCACAATATGGAGCGCCGACCCGCGGTGACTGGCATTTGTGATGAGTGTGATGAAAACGTCCATGGCGCTGGGAATGGTCATGGTGGTGACATGCTGACGTGATGGTGGAAGTGGTCTCGGTAACATGGTCATGATGGTCACAGTGGTGACATGTTCATGATGGTGAAAACAGTCATGATGGTCATTGGTGACATGTTCATGATGGTGAAAACAGTCATGATGGAGAAATGATTATGGTGATGAAAAATCACCAAGATGATGGTTAAAAGATGATGGCCCAAGATATGGTCATGAGGATCACCAAGATGGTAAAATAATCACAACGAAGATGAACATCACGATCAAAAACGATGATCAAAATTTCACGTCAGTGATCCTGTTGTCACAATGATAATGGTACGCGAGTAACCGCACACCACAGCGACCGCCAACAGCGACCATGACGCCCATAAAGACCCGAAGACGACATAATGACCATACAGAAACGACCGCAGCCGGCGCACCAACAGTAGGGTTGACCCCGCCTCGCTGGAGGCTGCCTCCCAGGGGCAGGTGCGAGGGGTACGTAACTCTCGAAAATCGTGTACAGCGACTGTAAAAGTCTTCAGTCAATTTGACTGTTTTGACTGTAATTGACTGTAGATGACTGCAAAACAGTCTAGTTCTGCTTGGATGGAAGTCGACTTTTTGACTGTAAAATGACTGTGTTGATTGTAGGATGACTGCTTTGAGTGTAGAATGGTTGTTTTAACAGTACAATGGTTGTTTGGCATGTATTCTTGAAAAAGAAATGACTTTTTGATAGGAATAAAAAAAAAAGAAAGAAGAAAGTTGCAGTCCGTGCACTGCAAGACCCTACTTTGAAATATTTCATTGGCCGATGCGGGGCACATAAAAGCCTGGTGCTCTCAATGTGGGCATAGATACACACAGCAAAAAGTGGAATTCAACCAATTTTACTATTTGTACAGCATTCATTAGTAGGTGTCCTTCGTGTCTCCCATGGGATATACGTATTTAGAAGAAATATAATACAAAATCATAAAATCTTGATCCTTTTTCACCAAAAAAATAATTTTACAAAGTGCTTTCAACATGTATGAGCCTCCTGAATGTGCAAATTTCGACTGTAATTGACTGCTTTGACAGTAGTGACTGCCAATTGATTGAGTGACTGTTTTTGTGACTGTTTTGGAGGCGTACAGTGACTGTTCTGAGTTACGTACCCCTCGGCCAATTGATTGAGTGACTGTTTTTGTGACTGTTTTGGAGGCGTACAGTGACTGTTCTGAGTTACGTACCCCTCGGGCAGGGTTCCCCTC
>NW_023144622.1:8266592-8282118 GCF_012932325.1 Thrips palmi
ATTTGTTTAATTCACTGGTTTTAAATGAAAAAATGACAAAAGTTTCTCAAATATAACTAATAAATTTGTGAATTCTTAGTTAGAAGAAAAAGATGTATCGAATAGTGAGTCAAGCAGACGAGTAGCTAATTAGGCGATTAAATGCGGGCAATGGAATGTTACTCGACTAAAGGGAAATCGCATTGGTGTGGCTTTAAAGGGAAATTGGTGACGAAAAGGGTGATCCTGAAGCCCAAACCCAAAACCCATTCTTTCCCCATTATTGATAAATTTTTTAATATAAAT
Source organism: Thrips palmi (assembly GCF_012932325.1). NCBI lineage: Eukaryota > Metazoa > Arthropoda > Insecta > Thysanoptera > Thripidae > Thrips > Thrips palmi. The sequence continues at coordinate 8,266,878 of NW_023144622.1, forward strand.
ATTTTTCAATCGAATCTCATTTGATTCTTGGAGTTTTTTGAATGCTGATTATGAAAACCACTTCCATCTCTACTCCAGACTTATATTTTCATCTCAAATTAGGTCATTTCGGCCCAAAAATTTTCAGGTCGAGTTTTATATTGTTTCCTGCAGTGTTTGAGAGCTAAACCCAAAAAATAACTTCCAAATTTTTCCCAGACTCACGCTTTACCCAATTTTGACCAAATTTGGCCCAAAAATTTTTGAATTGAGTTTGATTTTGGTCCCAACAGTTTTTTGTGTGCTGATAACAAAAATCACCTCCATTTCGACTCCAGACTTATATTTTCTTTCCCAAATTAGGTCATTTTGGCCCAAAAATTTTTCAAATCAAGTTTTTTATTTTTTTCCTGCAGTTTTTGGTGCGCTGAGCTCAAAAATGATTTCCCAAAATTTTTCCCAGACTCCCGCATTACCGAATTTTGGCCAATTTTGGACCAAAATTTTGGAATGGGTTTGACGTTGATCCCAACATTTTTTGTGTGCTGATAAAAAAAATCACCCCCCTTATACCCAACCTATTTTCACTCAATATGAGCCCACAAGCTGCAGCCCGAAATGCACAAATTCGCATCGCTCAGCCACACTACGCCCCCACAAAAGGGCGCGTACCCCTAGTTTACTTGTAAATGTAAATTTAAAACCCTTATTTGACTGCCTATGAATACATGATATGTTGTTCTGTATTTCTGACCTCTTGAGGAACAGCAGTAAAATGACTAGTTGGTTGCTGTTTTACTTGCGCACTTGCTCCCTGCTTCATGCCATTCAAAAGGCTTGATTTGGACCTGGAGCATCCTGAGGTTCTTTTTGTAGATATTCGTTTTCCATTTCTTCCTCCATGGACATTGAGGGCCCCCCTTGCCATGGCCCTAGCTGTTTGGCCAAAATTTTTTTTTAGCAGCTTCCACCTGGTTGTCTTCAAACACGGCTGGGTTTTAATCTTGGGTCCATGATGGGGTTTACGCAGGTTTTGGGTCTCCTGTTCGCATTCTGCGAAAACAAATGAGATTCCTCTTCAAAATTTTAGCAAATAATGTTCCTGACAGCGATGCCTTCAAATTGTCTTTCAGAGACTTCACAATGGGGAAAACCCCTAGAGAGAGTGGGACAGTCCTCTCCCTCGAGATTTCAACACTGTGAGAAAAAGTAATGTTCCTGACAGCGATGCCTTCAAATTGTCTTTCAGAGACTTCACAATGGGGAAAAACCCTAGAGAGAGTGGGGCAGTCCTCTCCATCGAGATTTCAACCTGTGAGAAAAAATACGGAACATGTCTGGTCAATAATTTGCCTGGAACGTCCGTACTTGCCAAATACGGATCGTTCCGTACTTTTTTTCCGTACCCATTTTTCATGGGTTTTAAATGGAGCAAAAACGGAACGTTCCGTACTTTTCCCCCGTACTATATTTTTCTGTGCCATTTTTCCCTACAAAAGTACGGAATTTTTTTTCAGTGAAGAGTTGCCTCAAAAAGGGGTGCAACACGGTTTCAATATCATGAATTTTCTGCCATTCTGCAGAGGAAACTTTCCCCGACTTCTTCTCCCTTTTTTCTACCCTTGGGGAGGTCAAAACATAACGCGTCTTTCTGCTTCTCTTATCTTTGAAGCATCCAATATGCCCTGTTCCACCTTGAGTCCACACATTGAAATAGGTCATGTTCCGGAACCTTTAATCTCTTCCGTGTTTCTTTAAATCTTTGGTGGGACTTGTTGCTATGGTTATAATGCCCCACAGTTGAGAGATAAATTTTTCAACATCCTTGTCCTGCACTGCTTAGGGCATCAGCTGCATATAACTGAAGTGAGTGTATAATACAAGGAATACGAGCGCTTTTTTCTTGTCTCGAAAAGCAGCATCCATGTTTCAAGCATTATCAGTAACAACGTGAATGTCTATGGCATCACCTTCAGTAACAATGCCCCATGATTGACACATGTCCTTAACCTTGTTGTAAACTGCTTCACTGCTGTGCTCACCTGAAAAATAGCTGCACTCGAGGGTGAGGTTTTTGAAGAATCCTTCGTTAGAAACATAGTGAGCAGTTAGGGAATAGTACCCTTCATGGGCTTTGAACGGCCAGCCATCAGTAGTCAATGACACTGACTTGATGTGTTTCGTCCCCGAACTGCTTTCCCCGCCCCGGTGCCCCATGTGCTCCCGGAGGTGCCCGTTACCCGTAACTGTCCTGGGTCTGTGGTCATTTTTGACTCCCCATACCACCACCCCCCCTCATCACAACTTCGTAACACTGGGCTGACCACTGTTAACGGGACGGGCGGGACGGGCCGAGCCCCTTGGAAATAAACAAGACATACCCTTGGATTTCAAGGCGGCACTTTTACCGTGTTTGTTCAAACTACGCCGTACTTCCAGATACGGTAAGCACCGTACCTCTATGGGTACGGTAAACACTGTACTTCCAGGTACGGTAAACACCGTACTTCTAAGTACGGCAAATCCTGTTAATAAATTAACGGCGAATACCGTACATTTTTCTCACAGTGACCTAGGTACGGTATTCGGTACAATTGTTTCTTCAGTACCTAGGTACTGTAAGGTAATGAAAAAAGGACCTAGGTACTGCCCATCCCTGGTTCATGCATATTGGTCACCCTGACATGGAAATGGACATTACCACTGGATTCTCCATGCCTGTTTACCATCTTCATGTGGCACTTTTTGAATGTTCGCAAACATTTTAGATTTGGACCTTATTAAGGTTTTAATCCTTGCGCGCAGGATTTCATATCCAAATGTTGTCCCAAAAATCTGACGAAGTTGCCACATCTTTTCATGGTCAAATGAAGTAGACAAGGGAGCCAGATTTCAAAAACATGTATTCTTTCGGCATTAATCTTGAAAACTAGAATCATGACTGTTTTTATGCCGCTTTTGGACATACATTGACCTGCAACTAAAGATTGAAACACATTTTTGGAAAAAAAAACACTCTCTTGACTTCTAGCTATTTAAACACTGATCATTTTAAGCTGTCGCACAACATTCTACCTCTTATGGTCTCCGAGATACCCTGCGCGCAAGGTCAAAGAAAAAGTTACCGAGAAAACCCGGTCTAAGGTTCAAGGGCCTAACCCAGCCTCACAATGATTGTACGAATTAAAAGCTCCCTATGTCGATTTGACGGTGCTGTGGGTCGAAGGTCGTGATTGGTTGTACCAAGGCCCAAAGAGCAAAACCGAAAATCGATTTTCTTCACTTTGAGTGCGCCTAGTATAATTTGAAAAAGGTACGTTGCAACTTCCTTACCGTCGCAGTCCCCGCGACCGGAGCGATGCCGGCGTGCCGGTGCATGTGCAGCACCAGCGCGTTGAGCAGACTGCGCGCGCCGCCCTTCGGCACGTCGCCCTTCGGCACGTCGCCCTTCCACTCGGTGCCGTCCTTGGCCTCCAGCTGCACCTGCACATCCACACACTCACAAAGAGAGAGAGAGAGAGGAGCAGTTTTTCTACGCATCTTGAGTACACCCGGCTTGAATGCCCCACCACTCACCCTGTCCAGATCCGGGTCAAGGAAAATGTCGTCCAGTTCTTGACAGTGCCCCTCACGTGTGCTCAGCTCCAGGAAGTCCCGAAACTCGTGGGGATCGTAGCGAGCCATAGCCGGAGTGGCGTCGGTCTTCAGAACCTGGAAACGTCTTGCGGTTACTGGAGAAACAAGTATTTCCGCCGGAAGTTAGTCCCCCGATGTTAGGGGGGGGGGGGTAAAGTGAAATTTCGAATTTTTTTCATGCATGTTGTTTCAGCCTTATGTTCATACCAGGGGTGGGCAAGGTACTCGGTTCTGTACCTATAGGTACTGTCGGTTCTGTACCTATAGGTACTGTACCGGTAAAATTGAAAAGTTAGTACCTAGCTACTGTATTCGGTACTCGAGCAAGTCCAGTACCTAGGTACTTTCCCGGTACTCTCAAAAGTACCTCGGTACTTTTTAGGTATTTTCAGTGCTTCAATAGGTGGACTTTTGGGCACAACACGTCAAAAACAATCACACATCACAAAAGGGGACATCAATTTTTTTCGTTCCTTTTAACTTTCTTGCGTCAATGACCCTATCTTTTTTTGTTTACAACCCCGCGTCAATTCGACACACCAAATCGTCCTGCAGCAGCAGGGACCATCCCTTCACCGACCTACCTCAAGCCTATAGTGCTGCAGCCGACCCGAGATAAAATTTCTCCAGGCAACTTTGAGCAAAGGTGAGCAGGGGTCGAGCACAGCCCGAGCCCTGCCCGGCCCCCGGTGGGCAACTACCGGGCAACTACCGGGCAACACCCGGGCAACACCCGGGCAACACCCGGGCAACTCCGGGCAACACCCGGGCAACATCCGGGCAACACCCGGGCAACTCTGAGCAACTATCGGGCAACTTTGGGCAACTGTCCGGCTTGTTGAGGCATCACCCGGGCAAAGCCCCCAGCGGGCAAAAGTGCGCCCCAAGTGACTCCAGCGCAGCGCGGCGCCCGAACTGCGGCTGCTTGGCCAGAGCGCCCAGCCCGGCCCGCCACCACGGAGACACACTACCAGATAGTGGGTCTCCATGCCGCCACCCTGAGCATGGGCCGGGTGGCGGCCCAGACCGTCAGAGGAGCAGGCCGTCGCACAACCCGCTCCGATCGGCACCACGCTTGGCTTCGGCTGCGTAGCCGAGCTCCAACGCGCTCCCTCGCTGCGAGCGGCGGTCGGTTCGATCCCAGGAAAGGCAGCGCGCCGCTCGGCAGCCATCCTTGTCTAACCCACTAGCCGCCCTGAGTGCGAGAGAGATGCAAGATGTGCTCGTTTGTCGAGCGTCGAGCGCCGCCATAGGCAACCAATCTCCGTGCAGCCAGCTGGTTGCCTACTCCTGTCCAGCAAGGCGCGCGGCAAGCCACCCTACGCGCGGCGGGGGAGAGGAAGGGGTGAGGTGAGCGTCTCCCACTTCTGCCCCCTACCCCTCCCCTCTCCCCCTCCCCGCGCTGTGCTTTGGGTTGAAATGGACCATGTTTAAAACGAAAAGGTTTGTGATGCTGCGGCCGTGTGATTTTGACTTTGAACTTCTCACGTATCTTTATCAAAATTTCGTGGCTCGCTTTATCCTTGCCCAGCGGTTCTAAACCCTTTGGGGTCGCAAAAAAATTTCGAGGGGTCGCGGCGAGGTAACGGGGGTCGCTTGGGGTGGCGGCGGTTTCCCAGCTGGCCCACACGCCGAGCACTGGCGGGAACAACTTTTAAGTTGATCAAAACGGTCACAAATGTTTTTTAAAAATCGTGTTTTGGGCCGATTTAGGCATCCACTGCGTCTGATCCGAGGCGGTACTTCGTCCTCCCTCAACGGGCAATTGGTCTTTGGACCTTCCTTTAGCATCCCTTTTGTTACGGAGTTCGATTATCTCCCTTAGTTTGGGAGCAGTATTGCCGCATAGTTGATCAAAACGGTCACAAATGTCTAAAAATCGTGTATTGATCAACTTTGCGGCAATACTGCTCCCAAACTAAGGCAGATAATCGCACTCCGCAACAAACGCATGCTAAAGGAAGGTCCAAAGCCCAATTGCCTGCTAATGGAGCACGAAATACCGCCTCGGATTAGACGCAGTGGCTGTTTAAAAGTCGGCCCAAAACACGATTTTTCAAAGACATTTGTGACCGTTTGATCTTTTTTGCTGCAATACTGCTTCGAAACTAAGGTGGATTATCGCTTTTGTATCAAAGGCATGCTAAAGGAGGGGTCACGTGGGGTCACAAAATTTTTCCTGGGGTCGGGGAAAATTTTTTCGCTACAAATTTGGGGTCGCGAACCGAAAAGGGTTGAGAAACGCGTCCTTGCCCTTTTTTCTTGCCGCCACCGGCCGGGGACCGGTGTGATCGACGTCGACGAGCGAGCACATCTTGCATCTCCTCGCACCGATGCGGCTAGTGGGTTAGACAAGGATGGCTGCCGAGCGGCGCGCTGCCTTGCCTGGCATCGAACCGACCGCCGCTCGCAGCGAGGCCGGCGTTTTGAGCTCGGCTACGCAGCCGAAGCCAAGCGTGGTGCCGATCGGAGCGGGTTGTGCGACGGCCCGCTCCTCTGACGGTCCGGGCCGCCCCCCGGCCATGCTCGGGTGGCGGCATGGAGACACCTATCTGGTAGTGTGTCTCCGTGGTGGCGGGCGGCTGGGCGCTCTGGCCAAGCAGCCGCAGTTCGGGCGCCGCGCTGCGCTGGAGTCACTTGGTGCGCACTTTTGCCCGCTGGGGGCTTTGCCCGGGTGATGCCTCAACAAGCCGGACAGTTGCCCAAAGTTGCCCGATAGTTGCTCAGAGTTGCCCCGGGGGTTGCCCGGATGTTTCCCGGATGTTGCCCGGAGTTGCCGGGTGTTGCCCGGGGGTTGCCCCGGGAGTTGCCCCCCGGGTGCCGGGCAGGGCTGGGCTGTGCTCGACCCCTGCTCACCTTTGCTCAAAGTTGCCTGGAGAAATTTTATCTGGGGGAGGGTTCCGGTAGAACGCAATTTTGGCACGAACCCTCAGCGCTCGGCTGGGATGGGGCTTTTGTCTCATCTCAGAGAGCATTTTTTTTCCTTGACTTGTGCGGTAACCAGACCTGCCCTGTTTCTTCCCCGGATATTTTTTTTGTACAATTCTTTTCCCCCTACGCAATGTTTTAGCGCATTCATTTAAACCCTCGCTCCGTCAACACTCCACGCGCAGTACCGAAAAATACCGAAAAATTTTCGGTACTGGTACCCCAACCGATACACTGCAAGAAAAAAAAACCCCAACATAAGTACACAAATTACTCGCAAATTTTTTTTTCTATTTTTTTGTACTTTCAAAGTACAACAATTGTTTTACAAAGTACAATAGAACCGGCATGACGTGTGCTGGGCAGTCCCGGCCTCGTTGTGGTTTGTACAGTTCTCGTTGTACTGTACAATCTCTGATGTGCTTTTTTTGTTCAGTTTCTGTCGTACTTTTCACACTCCAGGCCTCGTTGTGGTTTGTACAGTTCTCGTTGTACTGTACAATCTCTGATGTACTTTTATTGTTCAGTTTCTGTCGTACTTTTCACACTCCAGGCCTCGTTGTGGTTTGTACAGTTCTCGTTGTACTGTACAATCTCTGATGTACTTTTATTGTTCAGTTTTTGTCGTACTTTTCACACTCCAGGCCCCGTTGTGGTTTGTACAGTTTCGTTGTACTTTTTGCAAACCCTGATTTCTTTTATTTTACTGTTTTAGTTGTAATTTTGTTGTACATTTTTCTCGCAGTGTAAGAGTCCCATTTTTGTGAAATTTTTCGATTTTGGATATGTTGCTCCACCCCTGTGTAGAGAACTCCGTGAAGAAGGGTTCACAAAAAGGTTCATGATCTGAAATGCCCATATTTGTCTTGCAACTGCAACTCATTACAAGCGAGGTCCTGCAGAAGCTCGAAACGAGTCCGTGGCACCGATTGCCACAACTCCAATCGTGAAGTGGTGCTTGTTGATGTGTTATTTAGAGCAATGGAGTGCCACATCTGCAGGAGGATTTTGACTCGACCCTGAGGCGGCCGAAGTGCTCATCCCGTGTGGCCACACCGTGTGCCAGCAGTGTTTGGGGGATTTGAAGAACCAAGTGTGCCCCGTTCGGAAGGTAGGCGCCAGTGCGATGTATTCCCTGATGCACCGGGCCCGGTTTCCGGCGGAATGGCCGCACCCCGTTTTTCTAACCGAATTGCCCCTCCTTCAAGGAATTTTTTGGGGCCTGTAACATCGCTGCCCGACAACTACACTGTCCTAAATTTGGTCGAGACCAAGCAACGCCCCAAGTCACCCAGCTCAACTTCGATTCCAACCACTTGTTGCAACAAGTGAGTAAAGTACTAATAAATGGAACGATCAGTTTTTAGGCACGAAGTAGCCTTATAGTATCCCCCAGGATTCAGCCTCGCTGGGGATCGCGTGGCCCCTTATGCAAGTCAAAACCTCTCTATAGGATTTTGATGAGATTTTGCAGACTGGTAGAAGGGTGTTTCCGTGCGTGGGGGGTCATTTTGGATGTCCCAAATGTTTTTTTTTAAAGTTCAACTTTAGGGGCAAAATTTTGGTGTAGATGGATACATAGTACCCCACAGTACCCCTTGAGCGTGGCAGTGCTACAAGTTGACTTTTATTTTCACTCCCTATGAAATACGGCGGAATTTACAAAAATTTGAGGGAAATTTTACAGATTCCGGAATTTACAAAGCGAATTTTTTAGTCCCCTGATCCGCTGGGTTACAAGATAGGTAAAAACTGTTGACGGTGTCATTTTCAGCATCCAAAATAGCATTTTTCAGCGAAGGTTGTGGGAACTTTCTCCCTCAGATGGAGGAGCTACGGCCCGAAACGGAATTTACATCCATTTTTACACCCTTACCGTTTTGAACTCTTCTGACGGCCTGGAAGCGTCGTTTGACCGCCCCAGGTCCCGGGGGCACGGGCTTCTGGAAGTTTTTTTTATGTTCTTTCGATCCCAAGTGGTCGCGAGTTTCTAAAATGAAAAGGAACCCCAGTAGACCGTCATTTGTAAAAACAGCATAGGTCACATGGTCACACGGTGGACATTTTCCCAAAGGCTGTTTCGGGTTCAATAAGTTATGATACAAAGGTCACCCTCCGTAATTTTGTGTCAGGGGAGAGAGTGAAATAGCCAGTTTTCTTTTGATGTGGCTGAGTCAAATACTACAGCGTGGCAATGTTGTCTTATAGGTGTTGGTGACCATGACGGAACTTACAAAACGACACTTTAGCAGCTTACGAAACCCAGATAAACAAAAGTTAGATCGACTTATCCACATGAGGACATGGTCTTCGTTTAGTAAAACAAATTAGAATTGCCCAAGCTACCAAATCAACCTCAGTTCAGGCGCAAGGCCCCGGTGACCTGAAATGACCCCCTACGCACGGAATCACCCAGAATTCTGAGACGTGATTTCAATTCTGGAATATGGTTGAAATCTTAACGATAAATTTTGAAAAAATTGCCGTCAAAATCACTGTTTTCATAGCAAAGCTCGACTCGTCAACGAAAAGGGAAGAGAGAGGGGGGAGCCGAGCCAAACCCAACCAATAGCATGGCTCCTTTTCGCTTGTGTACAGGTTACCCCAATAACGGCCGCTTCTTTGAAAAAGGACGTTCGAATAAAAAACTTTCTGCGACCGTGATAGAACAGATGTAACAATAGCACAAGAGGGTTTTTTGGACGCAGTCTTTTCATTGGCACTGCCTGATAAAAATTTTTAATGGGAATGTCTTTTGCTCATGCGCAGAATATTACACAGTCTTACCAATATGGAAACCTACACTCATTGTGAGTTTTGTGTTTGTTTCATTTTCAATGTGTGTTTTCTACCACAAAGTTAATCTGTATAAATTATGACATTATATCTAAATATATTTTGAGGACACATGTTAAAGAAAAGATTTAAAAATATTGAAGAAATAGAACAATTTTTTTATTTATCAACTTTTTACTGAATCAATAAAACAAAACTATATTTCTTACATTTGTCTTAGCTGGTCTTAGCTCTAGTGTTTGTTTGATGGTAGTTCTCATTCAGTTAGCACCATGACCACATCGCTCCACCTCGCGACTTTCAGTGCTCATGTTCCTCGAACAAGACTCACCTGCAATTCGAAACCATCCCTCCTGAGTTTATAAAGTTTGTCAAACCAACCGTCGTGGTGTTGTTACGTTGTGAGTGAGAACTATTTCACAGAATTGAAGAAAACATGACTAGAGAACCGTAGCCTTTTGAAACAAGCCAAACAATTCAACGTCAGCAACAATGGAGGGGCAGTTTTAATGCGCGACTACTCGTGTTTTCGGCTTCGCTATTTTCGCAAGGGCGCAGGCGCCGAGAAGATTGTTGCCAACCCCCGAAAATTTATTTACTGCCTCCTTTCCACCACGAACATTTTAATAATGATTGACTTCAAAGATGTTCCACTGCGGAATACATTGGCATTGGAATTTTTCGAATTTTACGGCATTTTGATTTCTTTTTGTTGCCAAGTTTAAATTTTGACGGGGGGCACATCGACACACATCGACCACATTGGTACCGCTGCCATTCGTACCCAAACCACCCCCTATCCCTTTTACACAACTTTTTTTCCTTTCTCCACACTCCTACACAATAACCATATTGACTTCGTGACTCCTAGGATTTCTTGAAATCGTTTTTTTTTTTTTTTTTTTTTTTTTCATTTTAAAATCACTTTTCTTGATCAAGTTCTAGTCTCGGTTCTAGCTTTTAGTCCCCGTTTAAAAATGAAAACACCCGAAATCGTTCCGAACGTCGGAATGACTTCGGGTGTCCCCGATCGGGCGACCCCGAATCGCTTCCGACGGGGTCTTCCGAATTTTACCCAAAAATGACCAAGATCCGCAAGTTTCTGGATGTACCCCGACGTCAGTCTCGTTTCGGAAGGATTCCGCCGGAGTTCCGGCGTCGGGGCCCTTCTGGAATCGTTCCGAAAAGAATGGTTCGTGGTGGGGTGGAAGCCAGGACTACTGTAGGAGGGGGGGCTAAGGAGGCAGCTAACCAATGCTCAGTACAAACTTTGATTGAGATTATATTGGTTTAATTGGAGAGAAGAGACTTCCGAAAAGTGCACTGTGCGAAAAAACCACAGTGAATCCCGTTAATTTTTTTGCCGGGATTTACTGTAGTTCAGAACACAGGGTTTACCGTGCCTGGCTACAGTATCTACTGTACCTGGTACAGGATATTCCGTACTCCACTCCTGTGGTACAGTAAATCCCGTACAAAGTACAGTAGATCCTGTTAAAAAAGTACAGTAAATCCTGTACTCTGAACTACAGTGACAGCTGTACTAATCACTACAGGATTTACTGTGATTTTTTCCCACAGTGTGCTTTCGGGGTGTCGAAATCGAGTCCGATCCAAATCTGCAATCCATTTTTAGATAGCACTTGTAGTTTTCAAGATAGCAGAAAAAAAAGTGTCCAATTTGAAAATAAAAAAAATGGCACTTGTTAATTTTGGCGTTGATACCCCATACCAAATTTGAGCTCAAAATTCCAAAAATGAAATTTAAAACTGCGATTTACTTAATTTGAAAGAATGGATTTTCCGAAGAGTACTATGCACGGACCATCGGGGTAGCCCGAAATCCTTCCGAACTGACGGGATTCGGGGTCTCGGAAGAACTTCGGGGTGCCCGGGAACATTCGGAAGGATGTCGGACTGCCCCGACAACACAGCCCCCGAAACAGGGGTGATTTCGGGAGTACCCCGACGTCCGCATGCCTCAGTTCGGAAGCATTCTGGATGAACCCCGAGCGTTCGGAAGCGATTCGGAACGGTTTCGGCCAGATTCTGGATGTTTTCGTTTTTAAACGGGTCACTTTATAAAATGGGAATTTTGAAAAAAAAATCCGTGATCCTGAACCGTTTTTCGATGTTTATTTACCACAATGAGCCACAATCAGGACTATAATTTTGGGAAAGGTATTCTCAACTCAATTGCGGGTAAGAATCATTTTATCCTCCGAATAACGTAGGTTTCCTCACTCAAAATCTGGGTGACCGCACAGCCTGCTTTGTCACTTTGAAACCACTCTCCATGGACAAATATCACAGGCACCGTTATTGTGGAAATGCCTTTCACTTAACCCAGTTTTTGGCTCTTTGCGTTTTTTGACGCTATCAAGTCTAGAGGTCCCATGGTGACGTCACAGCCGACGGTGTCGCGCTGTGGCGCCTTCGAATGCGAATCATGTCCTCAACTATAGCGGACGAGAACGTACCCCACCACGGCGTACGCGGTGCGGAGTAAGGGAGTATGGGTCGATTTGTAACAGATTTCGGAATTCTCTATACAAAATTAAGAACATTCTGCATATCGATGTCAAACTTGTGCCAGTTGAGCAGTCTGGCCCTTCATCTAGACTGTGCAGCTCCATTGGATCAATCTGGAGTCCGTAATCTTTGAAATCTTAGACGTTTTGCAAACCCTTGCATGCTGTTACGAATCGCCCCAGCATGGGGTGATTTGTAACAGCCATGGGGCTTTTCATAACATCCTACACATTAAATGAAACATCGTCGAGAATGTTATCTCCTCCACCAGTTGTTCTTCGGGTGTCCTGCAGACGTCTAAAAATCTACATTACAAGCTGCCGTTGACCGCCTCAGCATTAACTGATAGGCTATGTCAATCCTAACCTCACTTTTTTCAATTTTAGGGGAAAGCATAGAATAACTCGCTTTAAAATGCATTTCGAGCTGTGTAAATGTATTGGAATAAAACAGCAGATGATTCGAGAAATAATTCAAGCATTTAACAGCAAAAACTACTTTAATTCTTGCTTTTATACGGGTCTGTTACGAATCACCCCAAATGCCTGTTACGCAAGAAATCCGTCCCTAACTATCACAAACTATCACAACTATCACAAAGTAAAAGCAACTTATGCCACGTGTTTACATTGTAAAGGGGTCACGCTTCAAGGCCCCAACGGTACTTCGATGGTGATTCATACCTGGGGAGCCTCAGACAGAAACTTCCTAGAACTCAAAATAAAAGATTTGCCTGTTTGCCGAAATTTCGGTGTACCGTATATTTCAGACCCCCTCCAAAACTATACCTGAGCCCCGATCACATCCGCTTCGATTGTTCGAGGACCTTGTACTTGAAGCGAAAGAGGGGCCATACTAAGATTTTCCTCTGCTCCCTCCACTTAAATTAATAAACGCATTTGTTACAAATCGCCCCTGTTACAAATCGCCCCATACTCCCTTACGCACTGAGCACGGTCAACGGGACGGGCCGAGCAGGACGACTGTGCGTGTTCCATGCCGTCGCGAGCCTCACCCGCCGCTCTGCGCGATAAAGGCTTTTATCTGATAGGGTTTCGTGCCTGTAAGATAAATTGGCGAAGTGCGATTCGGATAACTGGCCTCTGTGTGCCGCAGTTCGTGTCGCGTCTGAAAGCCTTGTGCATCTTGTGTCTGTCCATTGCTGGCGGAATAACATCATTCGCGCCTGAAGAAAGGAAACTAGAAGTGGTCAGTTGGAGTAGTTTTGGGACCAAGGGTAAAAATGGGACAACTGGGCAAGAATTTGCATAGAACTTATGTCATAAGGGAAGGTGGGGTACCATGTGACACGGCCACCCTGTGACTTTGGCTTTTTCTCCCAAACGGCTTGCTATCCAACAGCGGTAAGAAGACTCAAAGGAAGGTATCATGAAGGAGAATCGACGTGCAATAGGTCGTGACTCTCCTTCGAAAAGGACGGGAATGGTAGCGATCAGTATTGAAAATAGTCTTAAAATAGCTCCTTGGGAACTTTTTCTATTTCCCGCCGCGTCCGCGTTTTACCTTTAAAATACATTTTAAGGACACATGCTATGCAGGATGTTCTTCTTTGATGTTTTAAGCGCAAAATAATCTTTGGCTCGATTCTCTACGGCATAAACTTTGAGCGTTATTGCTGTTTCCCCTAAAACTGTTGATCTGGGCACCATGTGACACTTCTGTCATTCGCTATGGGATTCCACGATTCACTCAGTTGAATGTGTTCAGCCCATGACATTTGTACACTAATAACTAAAACCTTCATTGCTGGGGAAACCCAAAAGATATAAATTGATAAACTCAACGGAAATAAAAGCTGAAAGACTTCTTCATTCATTCTTTGCGTATAGATACGCTGAAAGGATTTAAACCCTGACAAAAGGCCCCTGTCACATGGTGCACTAAGGCTGTCACATGTGTACTACGTGGGGCACGAAGTGACACTTTTTACTTGGCCCATTCAACTCGGGATAACTCAGCAACCAAAACAGATAAATTAGAAATCTCAACAGAAATTTTAAGGTGAAGAATCATTTTGTTCACATGACTACTTATGGATGTAATGTGATTGGTAGTATTGGGTTGACGGGCACTTAACAAAAACCGTCACATGGTACCCCACCTTCCCTTACTAATTTTTAATTTCGCATCACAGTAAATACTGTAGCCAGGCACAGTAAATCCTGTGTTCTGAACTACAGTACATCCCGGCAAGAAATTGACGAGATTCACTGAGGTTTTTTTTTGCACAGTGTGTTTTGATTGATATTTTCCGTAACGATTTGCAGTGCCAAAAATCCGACTGGATTAATTTAGGTCAGTTGTGTTTTTGTGTTATTTATAGCAATGGAGTGCCACATCTGCATGGAGGATTTTGACTCGACCCTGAGACGGCCGAAGTGCATCGTCCCGTGTGGCCACACTGTGTGCCAGCAGTGTTTGGGGAATTTGAAGAACCAAGTGTGCCCAGTTTGTCGGAAGGTAGGTGCCAGTGCGATGTATTCCCTGATGCACACTGAGAAAACCTTACTAACTATTTCAGGCCTTACAAAGGAAAGCAGTTCGTTATAACAAAGTATTTTGAGCAGACATGAGCTTGCAAAGAAAATACTCCGTAATTTACGAACTATTTCTTCGTATAACAAAGTTAAATTAGTTTGTACTTATGTATGCTCAAAATACTTCGAAAGGTTTTGAGGGTGCACCGGCCGTGCTTCCGTGCGAAATGGCCGCATCCCGTTTTCCTAACCAAATTGCTCCCTCCTTCAAGGAATTTTCGGGGCCTCTAACATCGCTGCTTGACAACTACGCTGTCCTCAATTTGGTCGAGAACAAGCAACGCCCCAAGTCACCTAGCTCAACTTCGATTCCAACTAACAAGTGAGTAAACTGAGTAAAATGAAACGATCTGTATCTTTTCATTTGGAAATCACTATCCTTAAGTATGTTCTTGTCTCGGTTCTAAATGTTAGTAAGTTCGTAAAATGTTTACTCACGTGTTTACTTACCGGGAAAGAGTCATAAACAGGACTACAATTTTGGAAGAGGTATTCTTAACCCAAATTTAGGTGAAAATCATTTTATCACGCGAATAACGTAGGTTTCCTCACCCAAAATCTGGGTGACTACACTGCCTAGCGGTAGAAATAGCTATACCGTTTTTCGCCACAAATTTTGGTGAGGATCACCGAAATTTGAAAGACAAAAAGCTTCACACAATTTTTAGTGATATAGTATACCTTGGCTTTGTTGAAGACTGTTTCATTTTCATGTGGGCGCAGCAAGAGGACGCCACAAAGTAATCCCTTGACCTGCATCCCCTGAGCCCTGAGCCGTGCCGATTGTAAATCAGTTCACAGTAAAAAAAAAT
>NW_023144622.1:8282618-8344868 GCF_012932325.1 Thrips palmi
AGCTCAACTGGTTCAGTTTTTATAGCCGAAAAACACCTAAAAAACAGCGAAAAATCGAGTGTTTTGCAGGCAGATCACTTCTGTCTTGAAGAAAGGGGGATCTGGGGGGCGGAGCCCCGCAGCCCCGACACGTTAAAAAGTCACACGGGTCAAGATCTTGTCATCTGTAGATGAAGCAACTCTATCTAGAATGGAGGGGGTCTGGGGAGCGGAGCCCCCCAGCATGCAACAAGTAAGAACCGACGATGGAGAAGCCAATGCCTGCCGAAGGCAGGCTAGCGCCGCAGGCCAAGGTAGGTACGCCAGGCGCGGATGGAGAAACAGGCAGCGAGACATCGCGAAGCCTGTTACGACGCGTCTTGCAAGACGCGGTCTGGCGTAAACCTACCTTGTTCAATAGTAAACCGCATAACAGTGTCGTTTACACTATAAGATATTGGTCAGGTACTGCGGCCGATGCATTTGAATCAGCTTCCTTTTTTTGTCCAAATAAGACATTAATAAGAAATGGTCACCCATATAAATAGTGGGGACGTTAAGGGACAAAAAACAGGCCAACCTTGCACTTTGTGATGAAAACGAAATAATAGTCCTCCTTTATGTTTTCGGGGGTGCTCTATCGATCTGGATATGGTGCCACGCCGAAATCGGGCTCCTTCATCCTGTTCGAGGCCAAGAAGTGCTCAATCATCTACAAACGACGGCTAAATGACGTCTGATCAACTTGGTAGTGGGCTCATTCGATTCGTCTCTTCAAGACGGTCATTTTGACACCAATCTCGATAGTATGCGGTGCATAGGCGCGCATCCTGGCTGCCTAGAAGGTCCTCGAAGTGCCCCATCCTCTACAAAAGCATGCTTTACCGAGCAGATATCACTCCGGTTCGAGTGCCAATCGATTCCTGTGCTTGAATCGAGTTTCTTGGACCCACCTGGTGACTGCAGGGCGTGCGCGCGCTCGCATCCTGGCCTCCTAGAAGGTCCTCGAAGTGCCCCATCCTCTACAAAAGCATGCTTTACCGAGCAGATATCACCCCGGTTCGAGTGCCAATCGATTCCTATGCGTGAATCGAGTTTGGTGGACCCACCTGGCGACTGCAAGGCGCGCGCGCGCTCGCATCCTGGCCGCCTAGAAGGTCCTCGAAGTGCTCCATCCTCTACAAAAGCATGCCTTACCGAGCAGATATCATCCCGGTTTGGGTGCCAAGCGGTTGTTATGCACGCATTTTATTTATTGAAGGAAGTGACTACTGCGAGGGGCGCGCTCGCACGCATCCTGGCTGCCCCAAAGGTGTTCGAAGTGCCCCATCCTCTACAAATGCATGCTTTACCGGTCTGATTTCGCCGTGGTTTAATTTTCTAGCAGCATGAGCACTTCAAACGCGTGTTAGCAAACTTCCGGGCTTTGGTTAAACAAAATTTGGACGGTTCTCGTATAAATGTATTTCTATCCACACATTTGAATGACCTTCCACCGTCTCTACTGATACGAGAAATGCACAAACTAGATTAACTGTCATTCTGTGTTGCTTCCTTGTATGTACTCTGCAAACTCAATTGCGTGCCAGGCACGCACTTCTTGGAGCATGCCTGCAGGCACACTTTTGCCGTAGCTAATGCATGCACAAATGCAAGTGTGTGCCTGAGGCATGCACACAAGCAAGTGTGTGCCTGAGGCATGCAGCAAAGAAGTGTGTACCTGCCAGGCAATACACCAAGAATTGTATGCCTGCCGGGCACCAAGCAGTTGTGCCTGCAAGACATGCAGAAAAGAAGTGTGTGCCTGCCATGAATGCACCAAGAGGTGTGTGACTGCCAGGCATGCAGGAAAGAAGTGTGTGCCTACAGGCACGCACCAAGTGCATGCCGCACACAATTGAGTTTGCAGAGTATATACGAGGAAGCAACATAGAGTGTCTGTTAAACTAGTTTGTGCATTTTTTTTATCATTAAGGACGGTGGAAGGTCATTCAAATGTGTGGATAGAAATACATAGAAAAGGGAACCGTCCAAATTTTGTTTTCACAGGGTTGCCACGCACCTGGAAAACAGGGAAAACCTGTAATTGTCAGGGAAAATGAAGCTATGTCAGAAAGAACCGGGAAAACCTGGAAATGTCAGGGACATTCGTGAAAAACAGGTCAAAATACCTACTTTCTGGCCAAAAAGTCATAACGTGCGCCGGATGGGATATCCTTTCCACGCGCGAAAACTCCCTTCAAAAATTAGCCAAAATGTCAGGGAAAATGGCAAAAGATGTCTCTGAAAAACCTGGAAATGTCAGATAAATCCGAAATTCCGGAAGCGCGGCAACCCTGTTTCACTAAGCCTCTATTGTGACATTACCAAGGCCCGGAAGTTTGTTAACACGCGTTTGAAGTGCTCATGCTGCTAGAAAATTAAATCACGGCGAAATCAGACCGGTAAAGCATGCATTTGAAGAGGATGGGGCACTTCGAACACCATTGGGGCAGCCAGGATGCGTGCGAGCGCGCCCCTCGCAGTAGTCATTTGCTTCAATAAATTAAATGCGCGCATAACAACCGCTTAGCACCCAAACCGGGGTGATATCTGCTCGGTAAGGCATGCTTTTGTAGAGGATGGGGCACTTCGAGGACCTTCTAGGCGGCCAGGATGCGAGCGCGCGCGCGCCTTGCAGTCGCCAGGTGGGTCCACCAAACTCGATTCACGCATGGGAATCGATTGGCACTCGAACCGGGGTGATATCTGCTCGGTAAAGCATGCTTTTGTAGAGGATGGGGCACTTCGAGGACCTTCTAGGGGGCCAGGATGCGAGCGCGCGCACGCCCTGCAGTCACCAGGTGGGTCCAAGAAACTCGATTCAAGCACAGGAATCGATTGGCACTCGAACCGGAGTGATATCTGCTCGGTAAAGCATGCTTTTGTAGAGGATGGGGCACTTCGAGGACCTTCTAGGCAGCCAGGATGCGCGCCTATGCACCGCATACTATCGAGATAGGTGTCAAAATGACCGTCTTGAAGAGACGAATCGAATGAGCCCACTACCAAGTTGATCAGACGTCATTTAGCCGTCGTTTGTAGATGATTTAGCACTTCTTGGCCTCGAACAGGATGAAAGGAAGTCTAGTTTTAACTGAGTACCGACTACAGTGAAAAACTGCAGTGCACAAACTGCGGTCTTCAGTGCAGTCAAAGTGTGAAAAAACTCTGTAATTATTTACAAGTTTGTGTACTGTTCAGGTGGTACTCGTAATAGTAGTCTGACTGCAGTTTTTTTCCAGTTAAGAGTTCAGTTCTTAAATAGAGTCGAAACTTCAGCTTGATCTATAGCTATGTTACACTCACCATTGCTCAGTTAAACAATACTTCAAAAGTGTGTTAAAATACTACTTTTGACTCAAGTATATCAACGCTTTATCTGTAATTTTATCTGCATGATTATTGTCTAGACACCATTACGCTTCAATTTACACTTATAGTATACCTTTTCAATGCAGTCAGGAATGAGGAAGCGATTGAAGAACAAAAGTAATCACAGTGCAGGGACTACTAGCGCGCCACCTAGCGGCCGATGCTGTGAACTTCGTTCGGACCTACGCTTGGACCAATCAGGGTTCAGCTTTTGACAGTTCGCTATAACGGCCGCTTGGTGGCGCGCTACTGGTTCCGGGCTTTTAGAGTACTTTTGTTCTTCACTCGGCGACGAGCGAAAGGGGCTATTGAAAACCGACACGACTGGAAGGCAAGGATCAGTACGTCGATCAATATGGTTTTTCTTCTCTGAGATTAAGCATGGCGGGGTGAAGCCAAAATTTAACGTTGAGCATAAAAATTATTGCGATATTCTTAGACGTCGGGGTAGTGCGCAAACTGTGGAAAAATCCTCATCCCACCACACCGTGTGGTCTACTGTCAGCCGCCGAGCTGCAAGGCCAGGTTTCAAGGACCTGCCGCTAGGTGGCGCTTGGATCGCTGTGAATGTTTGTCAAACGGGATTTCTTATTTAGGCTAGTGAATTAAGTTATTTTTGCAAGTTACACCATCTGCCACTTCAGTAAATATCTGCTTTAGACGTTAGAGAAAAATTTGAATCAGAATATTGCACTGAAGTGGAGAAAAACGGAATTCCGTGTTAGCACTCGATGGCGTCTACGGGCGACAATTAGGTTGGGTCCACGCATGATTCGCTCGGTTCTTCAGACTCTCCTACCTTACCAGGCAGTCTGCGGTGACATTCAGTGGCGACGTATGAAGGCGATGTTAGTCAATACTAGCTCCTTCCAATTTTTAGGCAATACCGACAGCACTTGTCGTGTGGCATGGACTGGTCCACCCGACTTGCCCGCCCGGCCTTCAACCGGGTTCCACTCTCATTGCGGAGATGGCACAGCATTACAAACAACCACGTAAAGGACATGGAAGGAGTAGGGCCAGGGTCGGCAGTGGGGGCTTGCAGAAGTAAATTTGAACGTAATTTCCAAATCCACACTTGTGACTAAAATTCAGAAAATACTTCTCGAAAATAATTTTAACTTCAATATAAAACTCGAGTTAAAGCTTCTGTAATACTGGCGAGATGAAACCATGATTAAAACTGCAGACAAGACTGCTCTGTCCGAAAAAACTACCAGTTTTCCTGTAAACAGACTGCAGTTCAACTATAGTTAACTACAGTTAGACTGCAGTTTCACCAGTTAAATTACAGTTGAACTACAGTCAAACTGCATCGGTCAGTCTGCAGTCTGACTGCTGTTCGTCTGCAAATAGGCTACACTTATTGAATATAGTAAAACTTGAGTTATTTTATAAACATTAAGTATGTGGCGTACAGTCTAACAAATAGTTAAGTTGCAATTCCCAGATATAATTAGAACTTCAGTTCCTTCCACCCGGGAAGGAGCCCGATTTCGGCGTGGCACCATATCCAGATCGATAGAGCACCCCCGAAAACATACAGTAAGACTATTATTTCGTTTTCATCACAAAGTGCAAGGTGGGAGCCCTTACCGTCCCCACTAAAAGGCCTTATTAAACGCATATGTGACTAAAAAGGCCTTATATGGTTACTCATATCGAGCCTTATAAGGAGTTGTGACCCTTATTTAACTTGTACTTCCTCTGCCAACTTAACAAGGTAGGTTTACGCCAGACCGCGTCTTGTCGTAACAGGCTTCGCGATGACTCGCGGCCTGTTCCTCCAATCCGCGCCTGGCGTACCTCGTACCTTGGCCTGCGGCGCTAGCCTGCCTTCGGCAGGCCTTGGCTTGTCCATCGTCGGTGACTGCTTACTTGTTGCATACGGGGGGGGGGGGACCCTCATTCCAGATAGAGTTGTTTCATCAACAGATATCACGATCTTGACCCTTGTAACTTTCTAACTTGTCGAGACCCCAGACCCCCCTTCCTTCAAGACAGAAGTGATCTGCCTGCAGAAGACTCGATTTTTCGCTGTTTTTAGGTGTTTTTCGGCTATAAAAACTGAACCACGTGAGCTAGGATAGTGAAATTTCGCGTGTGCTCAGCCAAGAACATACCTAATAAGCTTGCAAAATCTCAGCCAGATCGGCCGAGCCGTTCAGGAGTAGTAGTGTAAGGGAGGGTGGGGCGAATCCGGACGGTTTTTTTCTTTCCCCCCTAGACGCTAGTTAACTCAACATTTTTCATATTCGTGGGCACCGACGGAAAGAAGGGGCTTTCCCCTTTAAAATGACACCCAGGGAGGCAAAATTGAGTGAAGAATGTGGCCTCCACAGGCTGGTTAGTGCAACCCTACACTCCGGCCAACCTATGGGGCGATTCCGGACGACCTGAAGTTCTCCATCCATGTGATCAAAGTTATCACTGATTTTAAAAATGAGAGTGCAATCTGGGTAGAAATGTTGAAAAGAAAGGTAAAATTTAAAAAAAAATGACCAATTTGAGAATAAATTATTTTGTTTTTGATTTATTACATTATTAAATCACATTGTATCACAATCTTCTGAAATTAAAGCATAATTAGGAACAATAACAATAATTAAACAGCAAACAATTTAAAAACTAGCAAAGAGTGAATTTGCTGAAATCAAAATTAAATGTTAAGAAAGACTGTTGACGTCTTTTGGTTTTACCAGGACACTGGGGTTTTGGCAAAATGGCACATATATCACTAAGGTGAACTGAGTTGAGGTCAGGAATATTAGGCAATACAAAGTTTGGTAGATTTGACTCAACTACTTTTCTCAAATACGATATCTCTAAATCGTTATCCTCATCTTTGTCTTTAATAATTTTTCCTACACAATGTTTCAACTCTTTGCCAACCTTGAAGTTAACAATAACGTAGTCACCCTCAGTAGGAATTGGTATGTCTGGAGGCGCTGGGCTTTGAGCAGGCTTCGCCATTTCCTCTGGATCATCAATTGCCTCTTCATCAGATAGTTCAAAATCAAGTACTCTGGATGTTTTTTCTTTCTTCTTCTTGTTTCCCTTTTTCTTCTTATTCTTTCCCTTACCTTCATTGGATTTGTCTTCTTTGGCTTTTTCTCTTTTTCTTTTCCTTTCCTCAGCCTTGTCTTTTTTTTCTTTTGCTTCTTTTTCTCTTTCACTGATAGCGGTTTTCTCTGGGGTGTCAGTGGCCACCATACACTTTCCCTTTCGCCGTGGCTTCTTTGGAGGATTTTGCGGTGTGGCATGTGGGAATCCCCTGATAGCTTCTGGGCCCAAAAAAGTCTCATTGTTTTTCTCGGGCACTTCATCTTCAATAGCTTCAGCATTTTCAGTGATGACTTCAGGTGTGACTGCTTCTTCAGGGCCTGAAGGGTGTGGCTGTTCGGTCACTTTGGCCATGATAAAATCACACTCCTGAAAAATGTCTCTGTTGAACGGAGAAATTCCAGTTTTTTCAAAGCTATGGATAATGGTGTTGGGCATTGCTGCCTTGCTGAGGGCGTCACGCACAAAACCTGCTACATGATAAATTGTTACAGAAATTGCAGGGTTGCTAAGCATGAATGAGCTAATTGCATTATCATAGTATTTTTTAAAAGGCCCAAAAAAGCCTACATCTAAAGGCTGTAACTTGTGTGTACAATGTGGTGGGAAAGTAAACACTACAACTCCATTATCTTTGGCTAAATCTAACACTGCAGTTGAAAAATGGGTATCCACATTATCAAGGAGAAGCAGTGTGGGATTTTCTTTGGAAGACCTAGTACATTTTATAAAATGTTTCATTATATCTACAAAAGTTTCTTTGGTATTGTAACCTTTGTCATTAGCTAAACCTAAGGTCCCTGGATATGCGTTAATTAACATATTACTCTTAAATATCTTTCTAGGAAAAATCATCACAGGAGGGAGAACTACTCCATGAGCCCCTATAATCACAGAAGTTGTAACTGAAACGCCTCGCTCTGAAGTCTTAACTTGATGGACTTGTTTGACGCCCCTGGGAGATACAAGTCTTCTTGTATTTTGCACAGTGGAGGTGCACGTCTCATCTAAGTTGTAAACCCTTGAGCCATCTCTAAATGATTCATTCCTGTTCAGTACCTCATGAAGCTTGTCAAAGTAATTGGACACATTCGGCTTGTTAAATGCCATGGCTCGTGCAATGCAGCAAGCCTCTGGAGTACGAATAGACAAACTCTTCGAATGCCGCTTCTTAAAACCTATTAAAGACAAAAGAGAAATAAAGTCAACATCATTTTGCATATTGTTTTATGGTAAGAGAAATATTACATGTAGTTTACTAGGGGTACGCGCCGTTTTGTTTGGGCGCGTAGCAGGCGAGCGATGCGTCTGTATTCTTGTAGAAGATGATGAAGAATATATGCAAAGTAAGGCCAATACAGGGTCAATGTGAAACTCAATTTAAAAAGTTTGGTCACAAATTGGTAAATTTTGGGGAAAGTAAAGGTCTGGGATGAAATTGGAAGTCATTTTCGTGATCAGCACACCAAAAACTGCAGGTAACTATGTAAAACTCGATGTAAAAATTTTGGTCCGAAATTGGTAAATATTTGGAAAAGTAAAGGTCTGAGATGAAATTGGAAGTCATTTTCGTGATCAGCACACCAAAAACTGCAGGAAACTATGTAAAACTCGATGTAAAAATTTTGGTCCGAAATTGGTTAATATTTGGAAAAGTAACTTCACCTTTAGGTCTGAGATGAAATTGGAAGTCATTTTCGTGATCAGCACACCAAAAACTGCAGGAAACTATGTAAAACTCGATGCAAAAATTTTGGTCCAAAATTGGTAAATATTTGGAAAAGTAAAGGTCTGAGATGAAATTGGAAGTCATTTTTGTGATCAGCACACCAAAAACTGCAGGAAACTGTGTAAAACTCGATGTAAAAATTTTGGTCCAAAATTGGTAAATATTTGGAAAAGTAAAGGTCTGGGATGAAATTGGAAGTCATTTTTGTGATCAGCACACCAAATACTGCAGGAAGCACTGAAACACCGAGGAAATTTTGGTCCTAAATCATGTAATTCTAGTTGAAAGTATGGGTCTTCAGTTGTTAGGGTTTTTAAGAGCGTTTCCTGTTCACGGTGTCATGCCATGAACCCCGACCCTGTTACTCAGTCGAGTAACATTTAACAGCCAGCATTGAATTGCTTAATACGATTCACAAATACTTCAATTACCATTCGATATCTCCTTGTTACTGAACTTATGAATACGCAATGTTATTAGTAATACCTAAATAGCCTTTCTCCCTTTTAGTTTAAACTAGTTTAACTAGTTTAACTAGTTTAACTATATTAATTTATCTGCATTAATTAAAAAGAGACATATTTACAGGCAGGCTGATTTCAAGTACTTTACGGAGAAGGCCTTCTGTCAGATCCAATGAATCGTTTCATAGAATCCAATGTCGAGGCCACTTATTGCTAAACGCAAGTTTATCTTATTCATAACAAGGTAGGTTTACGCCAGACAGCGTCTTGTCGTAACAGGCTTCGCGATGTCTCGCGGCCTGTTTCTCCAATCCGCGCCTGGCGTACCTACCTTGGCCTGCGGCGCTGGCCTGCCTTTGGCAGGCATTGGCTTGTCCGTCGGCGGTTACTTGTTGCATGCTGGGGGGCTCCGCCCCCCAGACCCCCCTCAAATATAGATAGAGTTGCTTCATCTACAGAGAACACGATCTTGACCCTCGTAACTTCTTTACTTGTCGGGGCTGGGGGGCTCCGCCCCCCAGACCCCCCTTTCTTCACGACAGAAGTGATCTGCCTGCAGAAAACTCGATTTTTCGCCGTTTTTTAAGTGTTTTTCGGCTATAAAAACTGAACCAGTTGAGCTAGGACAGTGAAATTTCGCGTGTGGCGAGCCAAGAACATACCTACTAAGCCTGCAAAATCTCAGCCAGATCGGCCGAGCCGTTCAGGAGGAGTAGTGTACACACACACACAGACAGACAGACAGACGGACAGACAGACAGACAGACAAAACTTTTCAACCGCACTGGAGTAACAGGCTTCGCTATCGCTCAGCCAATGATAGTCATGGTGTGTTATTTAATCTTTGAAACAGTTTAGCAAAAGTATTTACCTAACATTCTGAGTAAATTTAAAAAAAAAGCCAACTCAAACCATGACCAACACAAATTACCAGTTGTCGCAGACAATGTATGATTAAGTTAAAGGAATCGTCTCATGAAATCATATGACCAAGTCAGTGAATCGTCTCATTGAATCTGATGTCAATGTCAAACCTTGAATGCGCTACACTCACTCATCATATGGTTTTCTTTAAGGTTAGTACTATAGTAAACTCACAGCATTGCAATGAAGCCTTTTCCCAGAATCAGTGCCAAGAGTCAGCAAAGACTATTTATTTTGGCAAGATTAGCATCTGGTTTGTACTCATAGAATGTATTAATATATTTTCTAACTGTTATTGAGCAAAGCAAACAACTAAAAAATATAGTGTCTGAGAATATAAATGGAAATACACTCACAAAGGTTAAAAAGACCAAATCATTCTTGCAATTATCAAACAGACTCCACTGACTAAAACATTTCCCCTGTAGCGGGGGAGGGGAGGGGGTGGACGGACGGACGAAACGCGTAATAATTGTCACTTTCATTTTCCGTATTTCACTGAGTTGACACTCCGGAGGGGTATCAATCATTCTAAAATATCGAAAAACTATGACCGTACTCACTTCTAAGCCCTTCTGCTCTTTAGTTTGTTTTATTTGCCAATGTTTTGCCAGGTCCCGTATTTGAGAGTCGCGGCCGCAAGTATGAAAAATTGCTACGAGCTGCCAACCACTGCCAACCTAACCACGCTAAAGAATCTAATTCAAAAAGATGTTTTGAATATTTCAAACAATAGTAATCGTGAATATAAGATAAACTCCCCCTGGGGGAGATTTAGGAGCCTTCCGGTGCGAAATTTTGAAACTATTTGTGCGGTAGTTGCTGAGAAACGTGAGTGAGTTACAGACAGACAGACGCACGACCAGTCACTTTTTGGTACGCCCAAACACGGCATGGGCTCGCTATCGCTCGCCAGTAACAAGTCGACATTGTTCTAGGGAGTTTAGCTCGAAAGAGTTAAATTGACTTAACCCGCACAACGCTTAAGTATGCAGAGGATAAGTAAACATAGCGCCAAGTGCTCTCAGGTACTGAGAGATAAGTCGATTTAACTCGTGGAGGGTGCGAATGTGCAATGAGACAAGTAGACTTGTCTCGTTTGGACAGCCGCGTCCAAAGGAGATAAGTCAGAATCTTGCTATATCTTCAAACACGTCAACATTTTGACGAAATAAATCGTTCTATAATGATCTGCATGACGTAGGAATCTAGAAAGCTTAGTAAAAGTATCAAATTTGGTACAGGGACGTGCTTTTTTTACTTTCCTGAGGTTGTGTCATTCGACTTATCCCCCTTTGCCGCTTTTTATGTCGTCCAAAGGAGTTGGGTCGACTTGTCTCCATGCAGTCAGTGCGGAAAAACGAGATAAGTCGACTTAACTACAGGGCCTCTCAATCCATGCTGTTAAGTCGACATACCTCCCAAGTGGGGTTATTGCTCTACAAGATAACTCCACTTATCCCCTTTTTCAATTGGCTTGTGAGCCCAAACTATAATCACTAGAATCAAACAGACTATTGCAAACGATGCGCAAGATCACGCTCTTTCGGATGGTCGTGAAAACCCCATTTCGGGATAAGTCGACTTATCCCCCTTTTCCGCTTCTTTGAGGATTTCACTGCCTTACCTGTAGTGGATTTACTAGAAGAGCCCAATGGATTTTGGATGCAAGAGGCACTATTACTATGTGATGGAAAGGACTTGGCATGTTCTGGATTGCCAACAACAGGTGCAACCACTGAAACACACACACACATAAGAAAGTATGAGAAGTCAAACACCACTGCATAAGGAGAGCAAATCAATCACGATTATTTCACTGCGTTACCTGTAGTGGATTTACCAGAAGAGCCCAATGGATTTTGGATGGAAGAGGCAATTTTTCTCTCTGATGGCAAGGATTTGGCATTTCCTACATTGCCAAAAACAGGTGCAACCACTGAAACACACACACACATAAGAAAGTATGAGAAGTCAAACACCACTGCATAAGGAGAGCAAATCAATCACGATTATTTCACTGAGTTACCTGTAGTGGATTTACCAGAAGAGCCCAATGGATTTTGGATGGAAGAGGCAATTTTTCTCTCTGATGGCAGGGATTTGGCATTTCCTACATTGCCATCAAAAGGTGCAACCACTGAAACACACACACACATGAGTAAGTATGAGAAGTCAAACACAACTGCATGAGGCGAGCAAATCAATCTCGATTATTTCACTGCGTTACCTGTCATGGATGCATTAGGAACAACATGCGCAGAACCAGTTGCATTCTTGCTGTCAGAGTCAGTAATTGTCACAGGTGTGTCAACAAGATCCTTTGGAGGTTGTTCCCACCCATCTTTATCCACAGGAACAACCTTTAGCAAATGCTCAGGGATCTGCTCCCAGCTGGAGTCATGACTACCGGCCTTGGATTGCCCCTTGGGTGTCGATCTTGACCTTGATCGCCATCTTGAGTTTGATCTTGACCGGGCTCGCCTTCTGGATGTATGTGGGGTTTGGCTTCTCCGGTTGATCTTGATCTAGATCGCCTCCTGGATGTATGTGGGGTTCGGCTTCTCCGGAATCTTGAGGTTGATCTTGATCTAGATCGCCTCCTGGATGTATGTGGGGTTCGGCTTCTCCGGGATCTTGAGGTTGATCTTGATCTCCTCCTGGATGTATGTGGTGTTCGTCTTCTCTGGAATCTTGAGGTTGATCTTGATCTGGACCTCGATCGCCTGGATCTCGACCTTGACCTTGACCGCCTTCTGGAGGGTGAACTTGATCTCGACCTCGACCTGGATCGGTTCCTTGAGTTACTGCGGCTTCTGGACCTGGACCTAGATGCAGATCTAAAACGTTGTCTTCCGGCAAGAGGATCAACCTAGAAACCATTAAATCATTGTGGTCAAAGGACATTAGACAATCAATGAAAATCTATTCTCACTACACGAAACAATCAAACGTACCCCCGTCACATTTAGATTTGACATAGGGACCACTTGGTCCCAGCCGCCCATTAGGGACAGGACCCTGCGCTGATAATCCGTCAGAAGGTGTGTAGGAGGGCCTCTGTTGCGTCCTCTGCCTGGCTGCTCATTGATGTGGTGCACCACAGTCATCGTCGCCAATCGCACTCTGACTATGCGGAATGGCAAGGGCACGCTCTTAATCGGTCCTCCGCTTCATTAGGAACGAGAAATTCGACTTTGACTTTTCGTATTTTCGGCACTTTACGTAGCACGACGCTAAAGAATCTCCTCAAAAGTCATCGTCGCCAATCGCACAGGGTTTATGCGGGATGGCAAGGGCACGCTCTAAATCGGTCCTCTGCTTCCATAGGAACGCGAAATTCGACTTTGACGTTTCGTGTTTTCGGCACTTCACGTAGCACGACGCTAAAGAATCTCCTCAAAAGTCATTGTCGCCAATCGCACTGGGACTATGCGGGATGGCAAGGGCACGCTCTAAATCGGTCCTCTGCTTCCATAGGAACGCGAAATTCGACTTTGACTTTTCGTGTTTTCGGCACTTCACGTAGCACGACGCTAAAGAATCTCCTCAAAAGTCATCGTCGCCAATCGCACTGGGTTTATGCGGGATGGCAAGGGCACGCTCTAAATCGGTCCTCTGCTTCAATAGGAACGCGAAATTCGACTTTGACTTTTCGTGTTTTCGGCACTTCACGTAACACGACGCTAAAAAATCTCTTCAAAAGTCATCGTCGCCAATCGCACTGGGACTATGCGGGATGGCAATGGCACGCTCTAAATCGGTCCTCTGCTTCAATAGAAACGCGAAATTCGACTTTGACTTTTCGTATTTTTGGCTTTTCACGTAGCACGACGCTAAAGAATCTCCTCAAAAGTCATCGTCGCCAATCGCACTCTGACTATGCGGAATGGCAAGGGCACGCTCTTAATCGGTCCTCCGCTTCATTAGGAACGAGAAATTCGACTTTGACTTTTCGTTTTTTCGGCACTTTACGTAGCACGACGCTTAAGAATATCCTCAAAAGTCATCGTCGCTAATCGCACTGGAACTATGGAGGATGGCAAGGGCACGCTCTAAATCGATCCTCTGCTTCAATAGGAACGCGAAATTCGACTTTGACTTTTCGTCTTTTCGGCACTTCACGTAGCACGACGCTAAAGAATCTTCTCAAAAGTCATCGTCGCCAATCAGACTGGGACTATGCAGGATGGCAAGGGCACGCTCTAAATCGGCCCTCTGCTTCAATAGAAACGCGAAATTCGACTTTGACTTTTCGTATTTTTGGCTTTTCACGTAGCACGACGCTAAAGAATCTCCTCAAAAGTCATCGTCGCCAATTGCACTCTGACCATGCGGAATGGCAAGGGCACGCCCTTAATCGGTCCTCCGCTTCATTAGGAACGAGAAATTCGACTTTGACTTTTCGTGTTTTCGGCACTTCACGTAACACGACGCTTAAAAATCTCTTCAAAAGTCATCGTCGCCAATGGCACTGGGACTATGCGGGATGGCAATGGCACGCTCTAAATCGGTCCTCTGCTTCCATAGAAACGCGAAATTCGACTTTGACTTTTCGTATTTTTGGCTTTTCACGTAGCACGTCGCTAAAGAATCTCCTCAAAAGTCATCGTCGCCAATCGCACTCTGACTTTGCGGAATGGCAAGGGCACGCTCTTTATCGGTCCTCCGCTTCATTAGGAACGAGAAATTCGACTTTGACTTTTCGTGATTTCGGCACTTTACGTAGCACGACGCTAAAGAATCTCTTCAAAAGTCATTGTCGCCAATCGCACTGGGACTATGCAGGATGGCAAGGGCACGCTCTTAATCGGTCCTCCGCTTCATTAGGAACGAGAAATTCGACTTTGACTTTTCGTGTTTTCGGCACTTTACGTAGCACGACGCTAAAGAATCTCCTCAAAAGTCATCGTCGCCAATCGCACTGGGTTTATGCGGGATGGCAAGGGCACGCTCTAAATCGGTCCTCTGCTTCCATAGGAACGCGAAATTCGACTTTGACGTTTCGTGTTTTCGGCACTTCACGTAGCACGACGCTAAAGAATCTCCTCAAAAGTCATTGTCGCCAATCGCACTGGGACTATGCGGGATGGCAAGGGCACGCTCTAAATCGGTCCTCTGCTTCCATAGGAACGCGAAATTCGACTTTGACTTTTCGTGTTTTCGGCACTTCACGTAGCACGACGCTAAAGAATCTCCTCAAAAGTCATCGTCGCCAATCGCACTGGGTTTATGCGGGATGGCAAGGGCACGCTCTAAATCGGTCCTCTGCTTCAATAGGAACGCGAAATTCGACTTTGACTTTTCGTGTTTTCGGCACTTCACGTAACACGACGCTAAAAAATCTCTTCAAAAGTCATCGTCGCCAATCGCACTGGGACTATGCGGGATGGCAATGGCACGCTCTAAATCGGTCCTCTGCTTCAATAGAAACGCGAAATTCGACTTTGACTTTTCGTATTTTTGGCTTTTCACGTAGCACGACGCTAAAGAATCTCCTCAAAAGTCATCGTCGCCAATCGCACTCTGACTACTATGCGGAATGGCAAGGGCACGCTCTTAATCGGTCCTCCGCTTCATTAGGAACGAGAAATTCGACTTTGACTTTTCGTTTTTTCGGCACTTTACGTAGCACGACGCTAAAGAATATCCTCAAAAGTCATCGTCGCTAATCGCACTGGAACTATGGAGGATGGCAAGGGCACGCTCTAAATCGATCCTCTGCTTCAATAGGAACGCGAAATTCGACTTTGACTTTTCGTCTTTTCGGCACTTCACGTAGCACGACGCTAAAGAATCTTCTCAAAAGTCATCGTCGCCAATCACACTGGGACTATGCAGGATGGCAAGGGCACGCTCTAAATCGCCCTCTGCTTCAATAGAAACGCGAAATTCGACTTTGACTTTTCGTTTTTGGCTTTTCACGTAGCACACGACGCTAAAGAATCTCCTCAAAAGTCATCGTCGCCAATTGCACTCTGACCATGCGGAATGGCAAGGCACGCCCTTAATCGGTCCTCCGCTTCATTAGAACGAGAAATTCGACTTTGACTTTTCGTGTTTTCGGCACTTCACGTAACACGACGCTTAAAATCTCTTCAAAAGTCATCGTCGCCAATCGCACTGGGACTATGCGGGATGGCAATGGCACGCTCTAAATCGGTCCTCTGCTTCCATAGAAACGCGAAATTCGACTTTGACTTTTCGTATTTTTGGCTTTTCACGTAGCACGTCGCTAAAGAATCTCCTCAAAAGTCATCGTCGCCAATCGCACTCTGACTTTGCGGAATGGCAAGGGCACGCTCTTTATCGGTCCTCCGCTTCATTAGGAACGAGAAATTCGACTTTGACTTTTCGTGATTTCGGCACTTTACGTAGCACGACGCTAAAGAATCTCTTCAAAAGTCATTGTCGCCAATCGCACTGGGACTATGCAGGATGGCAAGTGCACGCTCTAAATCGGTCCTCCGCTGAAATAGGAACGCGAAATTCGACTTTGACTTTTCGTGTCTTCGGCACTTCACGTAACACGACGCTAAAGAATCTCTTCAAAAGTCATTGTCGCCAATCGCACTGGGACTATGCGAGATGGCAAGGCCACGCTCTAAATCGGTCCTCTGCTTCCATAGGAACGCGAAATTCGACTTTGACGTTTCGTGTTTTCGGCACTTCACGTAGCACGACGCTAAAGAATCTCCTCAAAAGTCATCGTCGCCAATCGCACTGGGACTATGCGGGATGGCAAGGGCACGCTCTAAATCGGTCCTCTGCTTCATAGGAACGCGAAATTCGACTTTGACTTTTCGTGTTTTCGGCACTTCACGTAGCACGACGCTAAAGAATCTCCTCAAAAGTCATCGTCGCCAATCGCACTAGGTTTATGCGGGATGGCAAGGGCACGCTCTTAATCGGTCCTCCGCTTCATTAGGAACGAGAAATTCGACTTTGACTTTTCGTGTTTTCGGCACTTTACGTAGCACGACGCTAAAGAATCTCCTCAAAAGTCATCGTCGCCAATCGCACTGGAACTATGGGGGATGGCAAGGGCACGCTCTAAATCGGTCCTCTGCTTCAATAGGAACGCGAAATTCGACTTTGACTTTTCGTGTTTTCGGCACTTCACGTAGCACGACGCTAAAATCCGTCAAAAGTCATCGTCGCCAATCGCACTGGGACTATGCGGGATGGCAAGGGCACGCTCTAAATCGGTCCTCTGCTTCCATAGAAACGCGAAATTCGACTTTGACTTTTCGTATTTTTGGCTTTTCACGTAGCACGTCGCTGAAGAATCTTCTCAAAAGTCATCGTCGCCAATCACACTGGGACTATGCAGGATGGCAAGGGCACGCTCTAAATCGGCCCTCTGCTTCAATAGGAACGCGAAATTCGACTTTGACTTTTCGTGTTTTCGGCACTTCACGTAGCACGACGCTAAAGAATCCTCAAAGTCATCGTCGCCAATCGCACTGGAACTATGGGGGATGGCAAGGGCACGCTCTAAATCGGTCCTCTGCTTCAATAGGAACGCGAAATTCGACTTTGACTTTTCGTGTTTTCGGCACTTCACGTAGCACGACGCTAAAGAATCTCCTCAAAAGTCATCGTCGCCAATCGCACTGGGACTATGCGGGATGGCAAGGGCACGCTCTAAATCGGTCCTCTGCTTAAATAGGAACGCGAAATTCGACTTTGACTTTTCGTTTTTTGGCCCTTCACGTAGCACGACGCAAAAGAATCTCTCAAAAGTCATCGTCGCCAATCGCACTGGAACTATGGGGGATGGCAAGGGCACGCTCTAAACGGTCCTCTGCTTCAAAAGAAACGCGAAATTCGACTTTGACTTTTCGTGTTTTCGGCACTTCACGTAGCACGACGCTAAAGAATCTCCTCAAAAGTCATCGTCGCCAATCGCACTGGGACTATGCGGGATGGCAAGGGCACGCTCTAAATCGGTCCTCTGCTTCAATAGGAACGCGAAATTCGACTTTGACTTTTCGTGTTTTCGGCACTTCACGTAGCACGACGCTAAAGAATCTCTCAAAAGTCATTGTCGCCAATCGCACTGGGACTATGCGGGATGGCAAGGGCACGCTCTAAATCGGTCCTCTGCTTCCATAGGAACGCGAAATTCGACTTTGACTTTTCGTGTTTTCGGCACTTCACGTAGCACGACGCTAAAGAATCTCCTCAAAAGTCATCGTCGCCAATCGCACTGGGTTTATGCGGGATGGCAAGGGCACGCTATAAATCGGTCCTCTGCTTCAATAGAAACGCGAAATTCGACTTTGATTTTTCGTGTTTTCGGCGCTTCACGGAGCACGACGCTTAAGAATCTCCTCAAAAGTCATCGACGCCAATCGCACGGGACTATGGGGGGCAAGGGCACCTCAAAATCGGTCCTCTGCTTCCAAGGAACGCGAAATTCGACTTTGACTTTTCGTGTTTTGGGCACTTCACGTAGCACGACGCTAAAGAATTTTCCCGGAGTCGCCAATCGCACTGGAACTATGGGGGATGGCAAGGGCACGCTCAAAAATGTCCTCTGCTTCAAAAAAAACGCGATATTCTACTTCGACTTTTCGTGTTTTCGTCACTTCACGTAGCACGACGCTAAAGAATCTCCTCAAAAGTCATCGTCGCCAATCGCACTGGGTTTATGCGGGATGGCAAGGGCACGCTATAAATCGGTCCTCTGCTTCAATAGAAACGCGAAATTCGACTTTGACTTTTCGTATTTTTGGCTTTTCACGTAGCACGACGCTAAAGCCCAGTCAACATTTCGTACTACGCGGTACCTCCATTGGAGGTGCACTTACAGATATCGCATCATCCCCATTAGTAGCACTGGTGGGGTACTGTTTGCCCAAAAAGGGTAGTCTGCTGACTGTCCGCGGCATCATCCATCCGACCTACGGGCCTAGTAAGAGCTTGTACTACCATTCTGTACCTCGGCCAGACCACCGGCGGACTAGCGCTCCCGGGTGCAAGCGGCAGTAGCGCGCTCTGGCGGCAATGTGCTCCACTATACTCTACTGCCGCCTTGCGGCGTCTCCGGTAGGGGCGCCACCGTCGCATAGCTGGACTGCGTAGCAGTTCCGGTTTCTGCCACCAGAGGGCGCCTCCGTCGCCTGGTCGCCTCCCCTCGGTTGTGGTAGGTTAGGTTACGACAGGATAGGTTTGAATGAATTCAGTAGGTGGGTGATAACAGTTTATTGCAATTAATAAGTAGTCGACAACAACAATTATCTCACCAGCAAGAAATGAAGGCATACACCTCCTCACTATTAAACGAAGGTCTTAGAACTAATGACATTTATTTGAATAAAATAAGACATTGCTGCAATAATTAATCTCATTTGCATACATTTTGCATCATGCAAACTAAGATTGATAATATACTCTCTTCCCTGTACGTTGTGATTTCAACAATAATAATGGGTATCCAAATGAATGCATACACCTCATCTCAATTTAATCTGAATGTCTTAATACTAACAACATATACTTTAATACAAAAGGATAATTACAACAAGAAGCAAAGCGAACGTCATCAATAGTGGGTCCCCACCTCATATTAGTGTCTGAGTTACGGATGTTGACAATTACATTCATTCGTGTCTCTAAAATACTTCTCTCGACAAAGGATAAGGCACCCAGCCTTCAGATCCTGGCAAATAAGTAATTTATTATAAAGGGAAAAGATAGCGTTGCCCGTTAATTAATATCCCCCCTCGTTTCCCTGAGAACCCAAAAACAAGACCAAAACGGGGCAAAATGTCTCAAATTTGAAGAAAAATAAAAATGGGGCTAGTAAAATAGCTTTTACACTCTATTCTAGGCTGATATTTTCAAATGTGCCAACGCTCTAATGTCGTAAAAGGCTGAATCTCCAGAATCTGACGTGTGGGCACCTTCTCCATTGTCGTGATGAGAATTTGGGAGAAACGGCTAAAAGTTCACGCAACCTCCATAACTCAGAAACTAATAGGAGTTGGGGCCCCCAACCTTGGGAATGAATTCACCTAATGGTAGGTGACTTTTAACCACAAGATGGACAGGATGTCCATCCTGTGGAAATCAGTCCACCTCACCATTCCTTCCTAGGGTTGTTGCCAGGTAGTTTCTGGAATCCCTGCAAAAACTCCAGGGCAGATCATCCTTCAATGGCTTCGTTGGGGTTGATATGGGCGTTGGCCTCCTCGTCATCCACTTTCCGCACCATGTGCGCACATCCCCACTGCTGCGCACTGTGCTTCCCTCACGTGCGGTGAGGCGTGCGATAGATTCTGCAATGACAAGTTGTGATAAGTTGCCAATATGGACAGATTCACTGACAGGTATGCGACAGGTGAATTCCATGCACCTACCTATAATGCACCGGTAGATCGTCGGGCACACCTTGGCAAACCCAATCCGATTGTGGGTTGGGTCCAGCCCGTTGCTTGCGGTGGCCCTCACCCCAGCAAAGTTGAGGAAGTAAGCACAGTAGTCTGTGAATACCACCCCCATGATGTTGTCTGCCATTGCCTTTGCCGTCATGGCCCCGCTCGCCATGATGACTAGATGCTCCACCAGTGCATCTCTGAGGTTCTGGCTCTTGGCAAAGGTGGCCTCATCCTGCATCATGAGATCGGGGTCCGGGAGAGGGAGAGGCACTGGCAATGCCTTCAGAGCCTTTGCTGGGTCGGGGCCCTTCATTGCCTCCACCTGTGCTTTCAAAAGTGTGATGGCCTGGGCCTGGTCTCTAAACTTGCCCGCAGCATACCCATAAAACTTGCTGGCCTTCTCCTTCATGGTGCTGATGTCACTTGCAATATTTTTAATCTCAGTTAGAATGCCAGCAAGACCTTCCAAACAAAAACGATTAAGTTTCACTGCGGTGTACTCCCAAGGTACAATCCATTCACTTATGGGGGCTCAAAATGTTAAAAGCACTTTGTAAAAAAAATAATTTGATGTAGAACAAAATCTTACGCAAACCAAAAACTGAAACGTTTCGACTAAATCTCCAAACAATGGACAAAGTCACTTTACATTAAGCCAAAATGAAGCTTACTCACTTATCTAAAAGGATTTTAACACAGATATTGTAAAATCTTTATCCGTCTACATCAAAATCTTTATTTTAGAAAGTGCTTCTAACATGTATGAGCCTCCTTATGCAATGTTTCCTACTTACTATCTCCTAGAGGCATGGTTCCTATGCTTGCTTCAGGATCCTGCATGCAACTTTCAGTCTTACAGATGATGTCTGTCCCGTTGCTCTGTGGAATGGTGTCCACGTGCACAATCTCGATTGAACCATCATCTACTGAAAAAATTACAGAAACATTAGCTCCAAGTATTCCATCGTGTTAGTGCACCGCATTTATGCACTGTTGCCTTACGTGTCGTGGGGCTCGGCTCAAGTGTCATTTCAGTCCATCCGGATCCAGAGGGGCGTGACGGACCAGCTACTGAAAATAATACAGAAACATTAGCTCCGAGTATTCCATCGTTTTAGTGCACCACATTTATGCTCTGTTGTCTTACCTGTCGTGGGGATCCGCCCAACTATTGCGTTACTCCATCCGGATCCAGAGGGGCGAGAGGTATTAGCTACTGAAAATATTACAGAAACATTAGCTCCGCGTATTCCATCGTGTGAGTGCACCACATTTATGCACTGTTGGCTTACCTGTCGTGGGGCTCCGCCCAACTCTTGCGTCACTCCATCCGGATCCAGAGGGGCAAGAGGTACCAACTACTGAAAATATTACAGAAACATTAGCTCCGAGTATTCCATCGTGTTAGTGGACCACATTTATGCACTGTTGGCTTACCTGTCGTGGGGCTCCGCCCAACTCTTGCGTCACTCCATCCGGATCCAGAGGGGCGAGAGGTACCAGCGTCGTCCCCATGTCTTCTCTTAGGAATATGAACTTTGGGACCACCTTGTCGTCTGGGTCCCGTGCCCAGCCCTCTGCGACCACTCAAATCTGTGCCAGACACAGCTACTGATGATGTCGGTGTCTGCGGGTGCCACTTTTTGCCCGCTGCCTGTGTCGTGGAGTGTTGGGTGTGTGTACCTGGTTGCTTTGTATGTGGTGTGCATGTGTCCTGATTATGTCCCACTTGTGTCTGTGTGTGTAGTGGTTTTTTGCCTTTCTCTGTTAATGAAGGCATGTGGCGTCGTTTACTTTTGTTCCCCATGTCATCATCAGCATCATCGGGCCCTCCATCCTCGTTGTAGTAAGCTCCCTCCTCGTCTTCATAGTGGTCGAAATCCCCGTCAAAGGATGAGGGAGGAAAGGAGTCGTCAGAGCCGCTGGGGCCCGAAGGGCTGCCTGGTTGAGGCCTCTCATCGAAGGCCGGCGTGAAGTCTAGCTCACGACGGATGGTTGAGTGGGCACTGGCTTCCTCCTCAGGCGTCTCTGACGCTGATGAATAAGTCTCCTCGCCAGTCAAGTCCTCACCTCTTATGAGCCGGTCCACAACTGAGTCAGCAACTCTTATATCCACATTCCGCTTCACAATCCTGGCCTTGAGTATCCTGAAGCCAGGTTTAGTGTCCACAGTGGCCTTCACCAACCACGTCTCCTTCCTCAACTCCAGTGCCATGGCAAGGGGTAACTTAGGCCACAGCACATCAACGGTCCGGTCAGCCAGCGACACCGCCTCCCTCTGCGCATCTGTCTCGAGGTTCCATGCATTGGGGACCCACTCAAAGGTTTTGTCGCCTTGCAGAAATTTTACAACGGTTACTCTCCTGAAACAGAACAGAAAAACAGATAAGTGTACGACTCCCCTCTCCATTTCAGAAAGCCAAAAAAAATGTGTAGATAAAAATTCATAGATAATCTAAGTTTTTAGCTAACTCCTCTCCTTTAAATTCATGGAAAATAGTCCACATGCAAAGATACTATTCAAAATGCCTTGCATAGGAGGGACTCGCACTCAAGGGGAAACAACAAAAAAAACTGTACACCGGAATTTATAGACAGTCTGAATAGTAGTCAAATGTCTTCAAAAATGAGGCAATATAGTCGAAAGTCATGGAAATTCTTCCAAAATTATTCAAATTCAGTCCGAAATTCAAGGAAATTGGGCTGAAGATCATTCAAATTCTTCTAAAATTCATGTGGAATTCAATAAATTATGTGCACTGACAATTACAGTTATTTCCCCTTGCCTGCATTACTGGCTTTAAGGGGAGGTTCTGGTGAAAATGCTAGTTTCTCCTAAATAGGTCCCACTGTGAAAATTTGTAAATAATTTGATGACTCATCAGGTAATTATCTAAAAAATTTATTAGGGAGGCACATTCTATGCCCTGAACCCAGTCGCAGAGCCTTTTTCTCCTTTTTAGGCTTTAACAATCTTTAAAAATCTTCTTGCGCATACTATTTTGTCGTAAAAGGTTGGCTTTGACATGTTTCACTTTTTCGGTTCACTTTTAAAAGATGCCGGTATACAGAACTCAAAAAGTAAATTACATTTTTATTCACAAGCTTTCCAACCAAGCATTTGACTATAATTGATCAAAAATGTACAAAATAGACAAATTTTAGGGACTTGTCAGCTTAAAAAGCCTACTATTAATAATAGAATGGAAATAGTGAGCTATGCATGCCGGAATCTTTCGAAAATGAATCGAAGAAGCGAAAAATGTCAAGGTTAACCTTTTACGACAAAATAGTATGCGCAAGAAGATTTTTAAAGATACAGCCAGAATAGGCTCAAAAAGACTCTTCAACTGGGTTTAGAACCTGGCATGTGCCTTCAAAAGTCAAATTTTAGTCTCCTTGAAGAAAGATTTTAAATTCCCAACAAATTATGACAGTGGGGTCCATTTTGAAAATGGCAAGATTTTCACCAGAACCTCCCCGTAATTGTTAATCTTTACATCAATGAAAAGAAGGATGGCTTTTGAGAGACTTGTGGGTCAAGGTGCACCCACAATGAACTCATATGGGGGAGCATCTTTAAGGTTACTGTAAGGTGAAAAAACTATCTTCCAAAGTATAGCTGGCAGTGCTTTGGTTTTTGGTGATTTAGTTGCTTACTATGAAAAACTTTTACAGCCACAGACTGGACTCCCAACTCCCATTAGTTCCAAAGTTATGAGGGTTTTAGTGTTATTTTAGTCGTTTACTAAAAATTCTCCTTGCGATGAACCAAAAAGTTTACGGAGGTGTGATTTTTTATTTTAAGGCCCAATGGACATGCAAACAGACTAGCAAAGCCGGATTTGACAATATATGCATAGATAAGCTGTAATTTCTGTTTGGAAAATGAGTTTTGAATTTTTTACTTAAATTTGGTAAAATTTTGATATTTTTTGGTGTTTTTTTGTGTTTTTTGAGAAAAATTCCTGTTTCATGTTGGAATTTTGGACATCCGGCTTTGCTACGAGATAGACAAATCAATAAAGAACTTGTAAAACAAAAATCAAGTCTCGACAACTTTTGGTTCATCGCAAGGAGAATTTTTAGTAAACGACTAAATTTGTTACGTAAACTTCAATAACTCAGAAAATAATGGGAGTTGAGTGCCTCAACTTTGGGTTTAAGTTCATCTTATAGTAAGCAACCTGAAACCTAAATACAAACATGATGCCACAATTATTTTGAAAAATGATATTTCACATTTTTTCACTTTACAGTAACCTTAAGGAGCTCCTATACTGGCCTCACTCATCATTCATCAAATTGTGTTTTAACTGTTCCATTTGTAAGGACATGTCAGCCATATGGTCACTCTCTGTTATCAAAATGTTATGCAATATTGTTAACAACATTGTTCCTTATGCCTTGACTTTTAAGTCTTTTCATCACCACACGCATAATTGTATAATAAAAATAAAATTGTCTGATGTAACTAATTCAAATTAACTATTTTATTTTGGTTCTAATACATACTATACGGTGATGAACAGACTACAATTAGTCTAAAGGCATAAGGAATAATGCTGTTGACAATATTGTGTTGCATTTTGAGTAAAGAGAGTAACCATGTGGTTTCCAAGTCCTTACCAATGAAAACACAAGTTGATGCGTGATGAATTGTTGACTTCATTGTGGTGGCATGAACAAAATGCGACGCATGTTGAAGCAAGTTTCGTTTAATGGTTCAAACTTAAGTGACATAAATCATCTGTCGATGTACAATGTTAAGAGTTACACATAAATGTCTGGCAAAACTGTTACAATCCACACATGAAAACTCACAATGATGCTAATTGATTAAAGTTGCAATATAGTAAGACCCATTTTGCCTGGGCACTGCAACAACCTTCCTGTTCATATCACCAAGCGGCCACGCCCTGCATCTATTACTCAACCTGTCCCCCACATAAATACCAACATCATTGGAAAAAAAACCATTTTCCCCACCGACCCTGTACAGTGACCTCCTAGTGTGTGTGAACTTCCTGCCTATCAGAAATACCTGTCCTGTGCCAGCCTGGACTGTTATATTTTGTATGAGTACAGTTGAACCATCATTGAGCATGACTGCATTATTCCCAGGCAGCAATGAGACATACCTCCCCCTGAAAAAGACTTTCTTGTAACTGTCTCCTTCAATGTGTGGAACAGACCTTGGACCCCTATGACGATTTCGCATTGTCCGTATGACACCCTCTGGTGGATTAACCTTCCTCGGCGCTAACAACACTTCATTGGAGCGCTCAATGTAGCGAGCCACGAGTTGCTGCAGTGGGTGTGATTGACCTCTGACTGCTCTCTTCAGCACAGATAACTCATTTTCAAATACAAAAGCCGAAAACTTATCCAGTGGCCCTCTCAGTCTGCACTCGGCGGCTAAATGGGTTAATCCATGTACATTATAAGATATGAACTCTATTCCAAAGAGTGTTTTTGCCCGTTTTACAAAGCTCACAAGGAGGAAGTGTGCTGCATTAATCACGTTATCTGTCAGGTTGGAGCTGCATAACAAGCGGATGGCAACATGCAGTCTAAGAAACAAATCATAGTATTTTTTTGAAATAAGTCCCTTGAAAGCAAAGGGTCCCCAATACAGAAGAAGACTTCTAAACTCCGTAGCCTTGAATCTTTTTATAAGATTGAGGCTCCGTGGCTTACGGCTGAAACCCCTGGGCCAGTTTTTAGAAGCAAAAGCTATTCTTCTATTTATTGCTACTAGAGCTGCCTCTGTGATCACATTTCCTGCTCTTCCACCACCATACATCATCCAAAACATGAGTCTCCTGCACACACCCAAGCAAACCAAATGTTGGTAATCCAAAACAAAAGTGTTTACGATGTCAATTGGAAGTTCCAACAAAGGGCTGTCAATGTCCTGGTGATGGAGGGGCTGGTCTTTTGCACGAAAACTGGCATCAGTTCTTAAAGGTGCAGTGTACCGCGGATCATAAGTCATCCTGCCTATTTTCCTAGCCGCCTGACAACACTTTCCACACCCATAAGTTGCTGAGTGACCTTTCACTCCAGTCATGTAGGCTCTCGCTAGACAATCGCAAACAAACATTTTGAGAAACACAGGGTAGTGTTTTCCATTGACTGTTATGCCATGGGCCAGGAGTGTATTCATTTCGTCCACAAACCCCCTCAGATACTCTGCTAAGGGAGGTTTCCCCTCACCTGCATATATTGATGTCATCATTGGAGGTAGATCTACACCCTCCACTCGAAGCAAAATTGGCCACGCCTCACATGCACTGCTTTTGAATATTGGCAAACCGTCTGCATTGAAGACGCACTGCACATCAGTCAGATGTGGGGCATAATCCCAAAAAAATACTCCCCTCCGCACGACTGAGTGATTGAGTGACATACAACTTTTAACCACAGCGAAAACTGCCCGATCGATTTTCTTCGTTTAAGAGTCAAACGATTCGTCATTTCAACAATTGGGAAGCAAAAAAATACTAGAATTTACTTTTTCTCAACCTTTTGCCTGCTAAACGCGGAAAACTGATTTCCCATAAGGCCTGCAGTGAGTGGGTGGGGGAAAATGCCACGCCGTCCGGCCGGCACCCGCGACTCGCCGATTGCACTTTCACCTAGAAGGACGCGTCTTAGATGGGTCATCAAAGCGTACGCTACCCCTCGAATTTAATTTTCTATCTGCTTAACTTGGTCCCGTCTCGATGCGACCCGCCGGTCTCGAGCTTTCAGCTTTTTCTCCCTAAAAAGCGGCAGAATTTTCGCTACTTTTTCTTTCCGTGGGTGGTTTGGAGTACAAGACGACTTCCAAGATACCTCATCAAAGCGTACGCTCCCCCTTATTTTTCGCGAGGAACATTTTTGCATTTATTACTTTTTCTGTAGGATGAACGGTTCTTGAGATTTCGACTCCCCCTGGTTGCCTACCTCGCGGGGGCTCTCACTTCTCATACGAGACCTCTTTGCAGCGGGTCCAATAACTTAACCTTTGCTTAAAAATAGTTTTGATTTTTCGACTGTCGTCTCAAGAACCGTCAGTTCTCTAAATTTTTCACTTTCCTTCACTGGTTGCCTACTTGGCAGGGGCACTCAATTTGTCACAAGACTTCTTTCCGGAGCGTACAGAAAACTTCAATGTGACTCTTGTGTTTGGTAAGGAATGATTCTGGGTGGATTACTTCTGTCTCTAGGCGCAACGGTTCTCAAGATTACGCTTCCACAAGATGCCTACTTTGCAGGGGCGCTCACTTGATGTTCCAGACTTCTTTCCAGGATGGTCAGACAAACACACTGTGATCCCCTTTTTTACAAGGTCGTCGAATTTTCTTTCTTTTACTTTTGCCGCTTTGACCACCAGTTCTCGAAATTCCGACTGCCCCTGGTTGCATACGTTGCAGGGGCGGCCACTTTCAGTACAAGGTGACTACAAGGGTAGGTTCTCTACGCACAGGCTGCTTCCCATCAAGGACAGCAAACATCTCCGATTTTACGACTTTTCGGTTAGAGTAGAGATACGGTCCTGGTAACTGTATCTCATCGTGGTTGCCTACTTTCCAGGGATTCAAACTTACAAGAAAACAAACCATTTTGGAACAGTTAAGTTCAGCATAATCAAAACACAAAGTCCCTCTTGATGGTGGCAAAGATGCATTCTCGCTTGTATTGCTTTCGGGACCAATAGTTCCAATGATTTGTTAGGTTCCCCATTTTTTAGGCGTGCCCATTTTTTACAGGCAACTTTTAGGGTAGAATTTGAGACTGTTGGGCACTTCTTATGACAGTCAGGGTCTATTTTCCGTTTTTATACATAGCTTAACTTGAGAGGCGTGCATTAGTACTTTTGTCAAGATAAACATTCCATAAAAGAAATCTTCTCTTTAGGTCCGACGGCCAAGTGTACTTTGTACTCTGTTGCTTATGAATGAATAGCTGCTGCGCTCGTGACCCCGCTTGCCATCACTGCTCCTCGCTGTAATTGTTGAGCAGTGCGATTCAGGCTAGATGACAGGAAATGCTGTTCCTGAACACGGCAAAGTGATTCCACATCAGCTGCTGACTGCGCGGCCAGGACAACGATGCCAGGCGAGCCCGACTTACGACGTATTGCCTCGATGTCACCCCTTTTCAAAGTACTCACTACTCACGGGGAATTGTGTACAAGACAGCTTCTGAGTTGATTGCGGCGGCGTACACCACCCGATGAACTGGCGGCCAAGTCCTACTGCCGCTAGCCAGACCCCACTCAGCGGGCCGCAGGCACGCACGGGGGGTCTGGGGGGCGAAGCCCCCCAGCGAGCGTAGCGAGTTTATTATACGTCTGAGGACATATTCTACGCCAAAATTGTAAAAATAACCCTTCCCCATTCTGCGCAATTTTACAGGTTTGATTTTAAGAAGTGTGCGAGCATCTTTAGGCAACTCCTCGCTTACGTATGGGCGCAAAATCTTCAGTAACTTACTGAGTGTAGTGTTAGGCATATTGGACCCTACTGCCAACTCTTTTAGTTTCTCAGAAAGCGTCTTTTCTTTAGGCTCATCATTTTCCTGCTCACCTTCACCAC
Source organism: Thrips palmi (assembly GCF_012932325.1). NCBI lineage: Eukaryota > Metazoa > Arthropoda > Insecta > Thysanoptera > Thripidae > Thrips > Thrips palmi. The sequence goes on from NW_023144622.1 coordinate 8,311,162, forward strand.
TGTCAGAGGAGTTACTTGAAAAATCAGATACAGATGACATACTACAATCCCACGTGCTGTTATGGTCATTCTCGTGGTTATAGTCATTACCTTCAATGTCCTCCCAGCCTGAGTCTCCATCAGCCTCTACAACTTCATCAGGGTCCAACTCAGCACCCTCCTGGACCTCGCTACTCAGATCAAAATCCCAACCATCCTCCTCACCACCACTACTAATCAATTCATAATCCACTTCTGCAGCGCCTAATCTCCGCACCGTCCTACGAGATTTAATGCAGTACCTCAAACTGATGCAAGGAGCCCTGCTCTTGTGAGGCCGCATGACTCTGGAGTGGAGGTAGACAGTCCACAGGAAACCCTTGAAACGCTGCCAACCCAGTGAATCTGAACTGCAGGGTAGGGTGCGCCACCAGTGGTGGCTCTCTGGTGATGTCCTGGAACATGAAATAAAATATTAAACACAGCTCTGGCATGCTCATTATCACTAAAAATACAATGCAAGCACCAAAAACTTGGTTGAATGCCTGCCTTAAATCAGCTAAGCATTGCGTTCAAGCCATCACATCTAAAACCAACTACGCCCCCTGGTATGAAACGGTTTGCCTCCCAGCGTCTACATTCACATGGCTTAAGGGGAATAGCAACCCTGGAAACCATCATTTTCAGCCCTTGTTTTGCAGTTTTTATTCTCCTTAACTATTTATTGCTGATGTATGACATTTTGAGGGATGATAATACTATAAAAGAGCTTTCCTTTCATATAAGCAAAGTCTGCCATATCCTTATGGTTGCTGAGATACAAACAGCACTTTAAAATATCAAAAATTAAGAAAACAGGCCAAGTAATTCTGCGGCTGGTAATTTTTTGAGTTAACGGTTCAGCTGATTGACGTAAAATAAGTTCTGAAGGAAGTCAATGCCTGAGAACCTATGGAGGAGATCATTGATATCTGAATCCAAGATGGAATAAATGATAATATTAGGTAAACCTCTCTTTAATATTCTACAAGTATAGCCTAAAATTTTCTTACTCCCAAATGGAATTAGGTATCTGTTGCAGCTATGGGTGGAATGTTGGATCTTAGTGATGAGGTGTTACTGCTCATAATGGAGAAAACCAATCCATCTGAGATCACATTAATGAGGGTGAATGGAAGAGTGCGACATGTTGCGTTGGATAACAGTTAATGGACCAATGCTGAGATACATACGCTACCAGATGAGGGGTACACAATGTTGAAATTTTTTGAAACTGTTCGAACAGTTTCCAGTACTCTGTATAGTGTCTCCTATTAGTGGGGTAATATTTAATGTTGACGGTTTCATGGCAGTTGATGTGAAGTGTCGGGTGTATCCAGTATAATTACTGTTTAGTTGTGGGTGTTGTACAAAGAAAAAACATTTGTGGTGTTATTATTAATTTGGTGCGTATTAAATTGGGGTATATCCAGTGTAATTTTTGTTAGGTTGTTGTACAAAAAAGATATATTTGTGGTGTTCTTATTAGTTGTAGAGTAACTATACCCAAAGACAAATGGACAAATGTCGCTTTCTGCTCTTTTGTCTGTGAAAATTGGGTGCCCATTTTTGGCTTCTTCTTTCCAGTCACTTTCAAAAAGGTTTTTCTTTGTTAAGGAAAGGCACAATAGTTGAGTAACGAGTCATATTGAAGCCCCAATCTTTCGATGAAGCATGCATGCCATGCATCTATGGAATTCTGAGTAACAAGTTACTTAACTGTGACGCAACATGCATTTCCTTCACTCAGATAAGCCTTGAAAAACACTTCTTGATGGGTGCATTCCAAATTCAAATGGCTCGTGCAGACCAAACTGAGCAATGTAAAAAAGTTTGTGTTAACTGGTCTGATTTGTGTTAATATGTCTAGAAGGAAGAGACACTGGCCAGAAATGTGCCCCCAATGTCTACTGTCACAACAGCAGAATGCAACATTTTTCCGCTAAAACAGTAAATTTGTGAAAAATGTAACTATCTGTGGTATCTGTTACCCAACATTCCTTATAGATACATGGGGAGTTACTCTAGCAGGAAGGTCAGTGCTCAGGAAACTTCAAATGCCACTGGCATTCACTTGCTTTTCTATTGGGTTCTGATCCTAAGGCCTGACCCGGGTTAAGAAGCTTGGGAGTATAATTATGTATATAATTTGAGGTGCAAATTACATTTTAAGATGAGTTTTTATCCTCATGAAGAATAAGGAACAGATGAATGTATCACACTTCACATTGTCTTCCATGACAATAGATGACTTTCATTGTTCTCACTTATAACGGTGATATATGCAGAGCTATAATTATACAGATGAAGACTTGAAAGTTCCACGTTTTGTATTGTCTTCATCCCCAATGATTTCCCACCAAGCTTCTACATTTACATGGATTGAGGGGGGCAACAACCCCTCCAAAACCATCATTTTTCAGCCCTTGTATTGCAGTTATTTTTCTCTCTAACTATTGATTTCTTATGAATGATATTTTCTGGGATAGAGGTACAATGAAAGAGCTTTCTTTTCATGTACAAAAAGTATGACCTATCCTTTTGGTTGCTGAGAGAGAGACAACACGTTAGAATATCAAAAATTAAGTGAACAAGCCAAGCAATTTTGCGTCTGGTATTTTTTTTAGGTAATGGTTAAATTGATTGAGGTAAAATAATTTTTGAGGGAAGTATGTAGTATTGCCTGAACACCTTTCGAGGGGATTTTTGATATCTCTATCCAATATGTAATAAAAAATATTATTAGGTAAACTTATTCAACATTCTTAAAGTATTACCTAAAATGTTCTTGCTCCAAAATGGAATCAGGTACCTTAAATCCCCTCCAAAGGTGTTCAGGCAATACTACATACTTCCCTCAAAAATTATTTTACCTCAATCAATTTAACCGTTACCTAAAAAAAAAATACCAGACGCAAAATTGCTCGGCTTGTTCCCTTAAATTTTGATATTCTAACGTGATGTCTCTCTCTCAGCAACCAAAAGGATATGTCATACGTTTTGCACATGAAAAGAAAGCTCTTTCATTGTACCTCTATCCCAGAAAATATCATTCATAAGAAATCAATAGTTAGAGAGAAAAATAACTGCAATACAAGGGCTGAAAAATGATGGTTTTGGAGGGGTTGTTGCCCCCCTCAATCCATGTAAATGTAGAAGCTTGGTGGGAATCCATTGGGGATGAAGACAATACAAAACGTGGAACGTTCAAGTCTTTATCTGTACAATTATAGCTTTGCATATATCACCATTATAAGTGAGAACAATGAAAGTCATCTATTGCCATGGAAGACAATGTGAAGTGTGATACATTCATCTGTTCCTCATTCTTCATGAGGATAAAAACTGATCTTAAAAAGTAATTTGCACCTCAAATTAAATACATATACTCCCAAGCTTCTTAACCCGGGTGAGGCCTTAGGATCAGGACCCAAAAGAAAAGCAAGTGAATGCCAGTGGCATTCAAAGTTTCCTGAGCACTGACCTTCCTGCTAGAGTAACTCCCCATGTATCTTAAAGGAAAGTTGGGTAACAGATACCACAGATATTTACATATTTCACAAATTTACTGTTTTAGCGGAAAAATGTTGCATTCTGCTGTTGTGACAGTAGACATTGGGGGCACATTTCTGGCCAGTGTCTCTTCCTTCTAGACATATTAACACGAATCAGACCAGTTAACACAAACTTTTTTACGTTGCTCAGTTTGGTCTGCACGAGCCATTTGAATTTGGAATGCACCCATCAAGCAGTGTTTTTCAAGGCTTATCTGTGTGAAGGAAATGCATGTTGCGTCACAGTTAAGTAACTTGTTACTCAGAATTCCATAGATGCATGGCATGCATGCTTTATCAAAAGATTGGGGCTTCAACATGACTTGTTACTCAACTATTGTGCCTTTCCTTAACAAAGAAAAACCTCTTTGAAAGAGACTGGATAGAAGAAGCCAAAAATGGGCACCCAATTTTCACAGACAAAAGAGCAGAAAGCGACATTTGTCCATTTATCTTTGGGTATAGTTACTCTTTAACTAATAAAAACACCACAAATAAATCTTTTTTGTACAACAACCTAACAAAAATTACACTGGATAAACCCCAATTTAATACACATCAAATTAATAATAACACCACAAATGTTCTTTCTTTGTACAACACCCACAACTAAACACTAATTATACTGGATACACCCGAGACTTCACATCAACTGCCATGAAACCGTTAACATTAAATATTATCCCACTAATAGGAGACACTATACAGAGTAATGGGAACCGTTCTATAAAACCCTCAACATATTTCAACATTGCATACCCCTCATCAGGTAGCGTATTTATCACTGCATTGGTCCATAAGCTATTATCCAACGCAACATGTCGCAGTCTTTTATTCACCCTCATTAACGTGATCCAATCAGATGGATTGGTTTTCTCCATTATGAGCAGTAACACCTCATCACTAAGATCCAACAGTCCACCCATAGCTGTAACAGGTGCAATGGATACTCCTAGCCTAAGACTGATTAGCTTCACAGTCCGAACCTCCAAGGGGGCAGCGGCAGTTGGATTTGACGAGGCACTGGTCTCGCAGCAGTGGTGACTCACTGGTGTCCAGGGATGTTGTGACGCGCTGCAATAAGTAATAAGAAATTAGACACCGCTCTGGCCTGTTCAAAATAACTGTAAACACAAATAAATCTATAATGAAATGAACAAATTCATTGCTGAATGCATGGTATTAAGAGGGAAGCAACACTTAACATTTCCAAAAACATAAATAGTTGTGATTGCATGTTTCTTTAAAGTGCAGCCTATCCCTATGTATTTGTGTCGATGGCCTTTTACTTGTAGAATGGAACTGTAGTATTTTGCAGCCAAGGGATCGCATTCTCTTAAACTCTAAGCCTCAAAAATAAGCGTTCCATTTTGGTCTGTGTAGACTGCCACTGTCCAAGTAGTGCATCATTTTTTGACCAAACCTGTTCCTGTACCTATCTTATATTTTACTGAGGTGATAAATGGTGTTATACCTTGATCTCGATGGGAACTTCTTCTAATATTTTACCTAGGTAGAATAAAACAAATGTCTAATGTATTGATAATGTTAATATAAAGGCAATAGAAAATTATTTGTTTTGGATCTAGGTGAAATGTTAATGAACGCCTCCAATGCAACCCAGGGATTACATCATTTCATAACTTACAAAATTTGAGATTAATCCACGTAGTGGTTTGGTCACAAAGTTAGGCACCACTTGGAAAGTGGGAGCTTATGCAGACCAAAATGGAACACTTCCTTACAGTAATGTGTTCCCTTGTTACAGTAATTCCTCATAAATAATTGCAGAAATCGAACATTCATGTGTTATATCCTGATTTGTACCTCTCGCGCACACCCGAGGGGTGTGAGAGAGACAGAGCGACAGTGAGTGCAGCTTGACTCACCTCTCTCAGAGCAGCTTGGATGAGGTGTGGTATGCGTCCACGCCGCTGCGGCTGCAGCGAGTCCTGTGCCTTCCCTGGGGCTCGCGTCCTCGATGAAGGGCTTGGTGGAGGCGCCTGGGAAGGGCGGTTGGAGCCCGAATGGCGCGGAACCAGGACCTGCAGCACGGACGGACAGTGTTAAAGCATTCGAACGGTTCCTCTCTGCCGCCTCGCTATTGGCCTGTCTCGCACTCCCACGGTGTTTTCCGTAAGTGCGACAGAGACACTCGCGCAAAAAACAAAAAGCCCGCCGGCGCGGCACAGTGGATCTCCCAGAAACCGGCGGACGCGGCAAAACTTCGAGACACATTTTGAGCTCCAGAGTCGCTAAATGGGACTCGAACCGAGCGCGTGACACCACCAATGCATTCTTCCTCCGGAGAGCAACCCATTGGTGGGGTCACACGCTCGGTTCGAGTCCCGTTTGGCGACTCTGGAGCTCAAAACGCTTCTACAAATTTGGCCGCCTGCACCGGTCTCTGCCCCACTGTGCGCGGCCTGGTTTCCAACTACCCGCCAGATCCCGCTGACCGCACTGGTGTTCGCCTCTCCCGCACCCAATCTCTCGCAATCATGGGCTGCGCCCTAGGGGTGCGAGAGAGACGGAGCGACAGTGAGTGCAGCTTGACTCACCTCTCTCAGAGCAGCTTGGATGAGGTGTGGTATGCGTCCACGCCGCTGCGGCTGCAGCGAGTCCTGTGCCTTCCCTGGGGCTCGCGTCCTCGATGAAGGGCTTGGTGGAGGCGCCTGGGAAGGGCGGTTGGAGCCCGAATGGCGCGGAACCAGGACCTGCAGCACGGACGGACAGTGTTAAAGCATTCGAACGGTTCCTCTCTGCCGCCTCGCTATTGGCCTGTCTCGCACTCCCACGGTGTTTTCCGTAAGTGCGACAGAGACACTCGCGCAAAAAACAAAAAGCCCGCCGGCGCGGCACAGTGGATCTCCCAGAAACCGGCGGACGCGGCAAAACTTCGAGACACATTTTGAGCTCCAGAGTCGCTAAATGGGACTCGAACCGAGCGCGTGACACCACCAATGCATTCTTCCTCCGGAGAGCAACCCATTGGTGGGGTCACACGCTCGGTTCGAGTCCCGTTTGGCGACTCTGGAGCTCTAAACGCTTCTACAAATTTGGCCGCCTGCACCGGTCTCTGCCCCACTGTGCGCGGCCTGGTTTCCAACTACCCGCCAGATCCCGCTGACCGCACTGGTCTTTGCCTCTCCCGCACCCATCTCTCGCAATCATGGGCTGCGCCCTAGGGGTGCGAGAGAGACGGAGCGACAGTGAGTGCAGCTTGACTCACCTCTCTCAGAGCAGCTTGGATGAGGTGTGGTATGCGTCCACGCCGCTGCGGCTGCAGCGAGTCCTGTGCCTTCCCTGGGGCTCGCGTCCTCGATGAAGGGCTTGGTGGAGGCGCCTGGGAAGGGCGGTTGGAGCCCGAATGGCGCGGAACCAGGACCTGCAGCACGGACGGACAGTGTTAAAGCATTCGAACGGTTCCTCTCTGCCGCCTCGCTATTGGCCTGTCTCGCACTCCCACGGTGTTTTCCGTAAGTGCGACAGAGACACTCGCGCAAAAAACAAAAAGCCCGCCGGCGCGGCACAGTGGATCTCCCAGAAACCGGCGGACGCGGCAAAACTTCGAGACACATTTTGAGCTCCAGAGTCGCTAAATGGGACTCGAACCGAGCGCGTGACACCACCAATGCATTCTTCCTCCGGAGAGCAACCCATTGGTGGGGTCACACGCTCGGTTCGAGTCCCGTTTGGCGACTCTGGAGCTCAAAACGCTTCTACAAATTTGGCCGCCTGCACCGGTCTCTGCCCCACTGTGCGCGGCCTGGTTTCCAACTACCCGCCAGATCCCCCTGACCGCACTGGTCTTTGCCTGGACTCACCTGTCTCGCAGAAGCCCCGCGGACGACTGTCGTGCACCTGCCCGTAACGCTGTGCTGCACAGCCGCCCAGCTCCAATTCCAGCACTTAACACGGTTACCACGTAAGGCGCGATGAAGGGAGACGAAGGTCTGGAGATGCTCTGGGGCCTGACACGGCAATGTGCACTGTTCCGCTGCGACCACTGCACTGGCAGGCGGCAGGCAGCGGCAGCGGCGGGCCGGCGGGCGGGCCGTGGCCCGCGGGGGTCGTCCCTGCCGAGGGGCAAGGGGGGTGGCGGTAGTGCGGGTGGGTGGGGGTGTAGGCCGACGCGGTCGCCAATCAGGATGCAGCTTCAACGCGGACAGGCACGCCTAGGCAAGGCAGGCGGGGCCCGATCTCGCCATGAAGGCCGTGTGGCGTCGCAGCCCCGATCTCGCCATGAAGTGACCGGATTAAGTGCCGAAACCAAGTCTTTTGGGGCCGAGGGGGAACGACTCATCGGGGGCGTCCTCCCTAGTGTTGCTGCCGGTGGCTGTCGCTGTCCAAAGGGGGGGACTTTGAATTCCCATAATAGAGGGCCACATCTCTCGCTTGAGAATGGGTCTCTCCGCCCAGCGCCGGCAGCACGCTGGCGCTCTGCCCCTCTCGCACCTGTGCGAGATACCCTATGAGAAGGAAACCCCGGCGTTCGGACCCCGTGACGACGCGGTCCTGGGACGTCCCATGAGGACCTGACGCCAAAGGCTGGTAGCGAGCATGACCCCACGCGAGAAGCCGAACTTTTTGGCATTCTTTCCTGGAATATTGGGCCCCTCATCGTGACAGACCTTCCCGCTATTCCGAGGGCAGCACACTCGTCGCTCTGTCTCCGTCGCACTCATGGCGGGTCCCGTGTCGGTGAGAGGCACAGAACGACTTCCACGATTCAAGCAGTGCTTTGCCACCAAAGTTTGGGGTCGCAACAGGACGGCCGCCGCGCATACTCTGCATGTCCCAACGGGAGCACCCCTATCCGTCCGTCTGTCTGTCCGCCCCCGCGCGGTGTTCGAACGCGTGCTCCGCGGGGTGGCGCCTGTCTGTCTGCGCCGCCGACGAGGTGGCCTCCACGCCCCCCCCCCCCCCCCCCGCCCCCGGACGCGCTGCAGCGCCGAGGTCAAGACGCCACGTTGAACAGCGGCGTGACTTAGTCGGACACCTCGGCCCGCGGACCACCTGTAGCGCGGCAGCGGCCAGTGACTATTTTCGCGGACGCGACCAAGGACATTTTCCACAGTGACCATTGAAGTAAGAAGGCTGTGACGCGCTGGCGGCGCGTGCTCTACATCCACCTGCGCCGTGCCGTGGAGCGCGCCCACCACGCCGCGGACTTGGATGCAGAGCACGCGCCGCCAGCGCGTCGTCACAGCCTTCTTACTTCAATGGTCACTGTGGAAATTGTCGTTGGTCGCGTCCGCGAAAATAGTCACTGGCCGCTGCGGGCTGGGCTGCAGCCAAGAGGCTGCGGGACCGCCCCGAGCGCCACGCCCTGCCACGGCATACAGGACATGAGCCCCGTCCCGTTTGAGCCCCGATGGTCTGAGCCCGGACTTGAGCCCCAACTTGAGCCCGAGTTGAGCCCGAGTTGAGCCCCGCCTTGAGCCCCGACTAGAGCCCCAATGTCCTGAGCCCCGGCCAGAGCCCGGGTAGAGCCCCGATCTGCGCCCGGTTTGAGCCCGGGCTTGAGCCCCGACCCGAGTCCCAATTTCTAGAGCCCCGACCTGAGCCCGGATTGAGCCCCGACACGAGCCCCCTTTGAGCCCCGACTTGAGCCCCAAAATGCGGAGCCCCAGTAGAGCCCCGACTTGAGCCCCGATTGAGCCCCGATTGAGCCCCACGCGAAAGGGGCCGTCAATAAACCACCTGATCGATAAAAGATTTTATGAATGCCTTCCCCGCCCCGCTGAAAACATACCACACATGAACATTTTCGGAATCGGCGCTACAAGGTCCTTTCGCTCGCGTGCTTCCTGGACGCCAGTTGGTGCTGCTCCAGGTGCGCTGCGGGACCTTCTTGGCGTCCAACAGGAACGTCGCTCAGCCAGGCCGTGACGCAAGAGAGTGTAAAGTTACCGGGGTGTTTTCGGAATCGGAACTACAAGGCCCTTTCGTCGCGTGCTTCCTGGACGCCAGTTGGTACTGCTCCAGGTGCGCAGCGGGACCTTCTTGGCGTCCAAGAGGGAGCGTAGCGTGCACGAGGGCGAAGTCGGATTCAGGGCGAGGGACGTGTCCACCTGTAAAGGTGAGCTACAACAGCCAAATGCTGCTCACGGTGCTTCGCCTTGCGTGGAGTAGCAAGCAGCCAATACACGAACGTGCGTTGGGCTTTTTGTTCCGCTTTTCTTTACTTTCCGCTAGCAGCTTGATGATAATTAAAACAATTTCTCCCTTCACCCGCGATGTGCAGCTTGGATAGAAGCCTCTCGCCGCCTCGCAGCAAGGCTGACCATTCCTGACCACGCGCGCCTGTGTTGGATTGGGTAGGCCGCCAGCTGGACAGGTGCGTCCGGCGGGTTTGCCTACCCTGGTCTTCGCAGGCGCTCTGAAGTCGAAGGGGGATCCGCCCTCTGCCGTGGCCATGACCCTTCCAACCTGAGCGCTTCCGTTTTCTGCAAGCGTGTTCAAATCTTTGGTTGGCGCTTTCCCTGTATTTTGCCTGCTCACTGTTACAGGGCTCCTCCTCCATATAGCCAGTTGGAGTCATTGAGTCTGAGCTGGCTTGACGTCTCGGAGGGCACTCGTCATCGCGAGAACCTTCAAGGCGGTGGGGACAACGCCACAGAGAGGTCTACGACGAAGCCCATCTGGCACATCGATAAAATTGGCCTTTTCGATGCTCCACAAAGCTTCGACGTGACAAGGTAGTAAAAAAAAACTTGGAAACAAAAATAAACAGCATTGAAACTTTCTTTATTGACAAAAGCGTACAAGAGTGAAAGAAGCACAACCTGGCACGGGGAAACATGAAGAGAGTAAAAAGGAAAGACACTTGGAGTAATCACATACTTTCGAGATTCGTGTCCGGCACTCTAAAACGAACTGCCAGAAAGACTACCCCTGTTGTCTGTTAATGGTGCTGTTGTCTGCACATCCAGCTATCGTCACATGCCGCAGACCTGCAACAAAAAAGGGTACCCTTACCAATTGTTCACCAAGAACCAATATAAAAAGTGGCCGGACCGTGCCGTGGCCACTCATGGGCACTAACCCCCTTCCCCTTAAAATGATGACTTAATATTGGCACGCCAAAGAAGGTTGCGCCTCCACACAAATCAGTCGATGCAATGCAAATTTGGTTTACCGAAGCCGTGACCTCGGAGACAGGAAACTGGTCAGGCCGAGGCCCGACCGAGAAACCATCACCCGGACAGTCAACAAACACCTCGCTAACCCAAATTTGTCCAAACTCCCATGCGAATACAATAGGGGGGGGGGGGGGGGGGGGGGGGGGAAATCTCTTGGATGAAATGAAAATTTTGGGTTTTACCGAGGCCGTGACCTCGGAGACAGGAAACTGGTCAGGCCGAGGCCCGACCGAAAAAACCATCACCCGGACAGTCAACAAACCCTCGCTAACCCAAATTTGTCCAAACTCCCATGCGAATACAATAGGGGGCGGGGGGAGGGGGGGGGGGGTAATCTCTTGGATGAAATGCAAATTTGGTTTACCGAGGCCGTGACCTCGGAGACAGGAAACTGGTCAGGCCGAGGCCCGACCGAGAAACCATCACCCGGACAGTCAACAAACACCTCGCTAACCCAAATTTGTCCAAACTCCCATGCGAATACAATAGGGGGCGGGGGGAGAGGGGGGGGTTAATCTCTTGGATGAAATGCAAATTTGGTTTACCGAGGCCGTGACCTCGGAGACAGGAAACTGGTCAGGCCGAGGCCCGACCGAGAAACCATCACCCGGACAGTCAACAAACACCTCGCTAACCCAAATTCGGTGTGAGCGCCTGTCCAAGAGCTTTCTGAAGCAGGTTCCCTATAGACGGCCAAACAATCTAGTGGCTATTACAGGAAATAAAATAAATTAAAGAAAGATTGCGTCTTTGATTACACATGACTGCCACTAAGTTGATGACGGTAGGGTAGGGTTACCTGGAATATGATGGTTTGCATCGCTGAACACCTGTCATCTTCATAGTTTGAGACTTCGTACGACGACTAGGTTAACTGTCGAGACAGGAAGGCAGCTGATCGTTAGGGCCAGTCTGAAACCACAGAAAACTTCACATTAGACACTGTATTTCACACGACACTGTTGCACTGTTGAAGAAAATGGACATTTTTACCTTTAATTTGTTGCCAGAACTTACCGTGCTCTGCTGAGAGCCAGGCGATATTTCATGACTACAGGTCCAGATTTTTGCCATTGTTTGAAAGCCAAATATTTCCGGAAATGAAAATGATTTGAGGCTCAAACGAGCTAAATTTTCGTGTGGGTGCAAGATACAACGATTTTTGGCACGATTGATGAAAAGGTGAAAAATCAACTATGTGGAAATGGCACATTGATGACGGAAATGGATTCGTCTCAACGAGATGAAAAGAAATAAACCCATAGGTCATAAGTTTAGACTCGACTTTGGCGGAGCTACAGAGTCCAACAGGTCGGTTTTAGGGTGTGGCAGAAAAAGCATGCTAAAAGAGGAATGTTGAAAACACTCTTTCGACAGAGTAAAAGAGTAACTCCACCCCAAGGTGGACCGAGATCTGGGATTGGGTCACGGATTCGGTTCAAACTTTGTTGGTTCAATAGGCACCACTAGGACCTATCAACCCTAAAAGGAGAGTTGGCTAGCTCAATCAAATAGAACCTGATATATTTGCATTTTTCTAAATTTGACTAATTTAGCGTAAAAATGTCGCTTTCTGATTTTTTTTTTACGGTAAAAGTTGTTTGCTGAGTTCTGGCTTATGTTTCCTCTTTCTAGTCATAAAAAAAAGAAGAAGAATTGTGGTAGGCCAAGTTTTGTACGTTGCTTGGTTTGGCCTACACGAGCAATTTTGTCCAATTCATCGAAACTCTCATACCCAAAATACTCCACCTTGGATTTGACCCTGGTATGTCTCACTGAGTGGAGTATTTTGGGTATGAGAGTTTCGATGAATTGGACAAAATTGCTCGTGTAGGCCAAACCAAGCAACGTACAAAACTTGGCCTACCACAATTCTTCTTCTTTTTTTTATGACTAGAAAGAGGAAACATAAGCCAGAACTCAGCAAACAACTTTTACCATAAAAAAAAAATCAGAAAGCGACATTTTTACGCTAAATTAGTCAAATTTAGAAAAATGCAAATATAGCAGGTTCTATTTGCTAGCCAACTTTCCTTTTAGGGTTGATAGGTCCTAGTGGTACCTATTAAACCCACAAAGTTTGAACCGAATCCGTGACCCAATCCCAGATCTCGATCCACCTTGGGGTGAAGTTACTCAAAAGCACTACGTCCTTTGGAATCTAGATTCAAATGCCTTGTGTTTTTCTGTTTTATGAAAGATTTATGAAGTGAGCAACAGAATTAGTTGTATGAAAAATTCTACAGCCCCGTCAGGGGAGGGGAGAGGGGGACAGAAGGGAGGAGGAAGGAGGGGGAGGGGGCTGATGTCTTTGTTTTGTTTTGTTTGAAAAAAAAAAATTTCCTCATCGAGCCTCGAACACTTTTTTACGTCTTCCCTTTGAGCTGTCAAAAGAAATGCCTTCCAGTGCGTGCGAATCAGAATCAGTAGTCGAAAGCGAGTTTTACGAGCCTAGGCTGAACTGCTCGCCCTTCCAAACGTCCACACTGGTGGTTCACAAAGTTGCTCGTGCCCTCTCGCTGAGTAAGATGGCAAGTAATGCCCTTTTCGTCTTGATTTTCCTTGCACGGCTCTAAGTCGCTTTATTTTTAACCGTCCTGTAGCTTTTCGCCTCCCGAAACACGCTAAGGCTATCCAACGAACCTATAGACGTAATAGGTTATGTTTACCATAGATCTGAGCACCTGGTTGTGTTTTATGCAATACTTCTTTCCTATCTTAAAGTTAACAAATATTACATGTATATTTTAATATTCTCTTTTAAACAGTACCATATCGCATTCAATGATAACAGAAATGCGATCTAGTTTGTCTTGGGGCTGAAAACTTTCATGAATGATTACTGGTTATCATTTCTCTAAATATATCTTCTCACCAAGTTGCCTAGCTCACTAAAAATTTTCCTGTTAGTGTGGACTTTCATGTGTTTCTTCTTTTTTTGTTTTACCCAGGACTGTGATATGGTGTTGGTGGGTTCATCATCACTTCACCGTCCAAACTTTGCTTGCTGTGACCACTTCTCGCACAACAGGCTACCTTTGTTGTGAAACTGGATCGGAAAGCTTTGTTGAGATGACGGTAACCATGCTCAAAGGCAGATGAGTTTTAATTTTAGCTTATAGTTAACTTTAAGAAATACCACTTTTGGGGGGCATTCTTACATTTGTCTGTGTGCTCATGTTTATTTCAATATAGAATGGATATAACTATTTGGTTTCAATGTTTGTTTTAAATCGCTGAACATACTCTATTAACTTCACATTTACTTTGTCCATTTTGCTCTGGTCTGTTCTATAGATGGCCCTGGTGCATCGTATGCTGCTGTAATGACAGATGAGCTGCATCCCGCATCCATTGGACTCGAGCAAAATTCAATTTAATTCTCAGATACGACCAACATTTCTTCAGAGAACAACCTAATGATGTCAGGTAAGATCTATGTGTGAGTTAATGAAAATGGGTGAACAGGAACTGAGTTGGAAAGGTCAGGAGGAGGCGGAGGGGTGGGGGGAGTCACCCTGGAAGCATGGGCAAGCATGAGGTTTTCACTTTCCGAGAATTACTGTACCATTCCGGGGATTGCGGTTAATTAATTTCTGAGGAGTTTGAGTGAAAGTATAAAATTAACCAAATTGACATCTCTTTATAGACTTTGATTCCTCTCAACAAGACAAACAAAAAATGTCTTCACTTGTCAATGGTTTGGGTGAGAAATAGAAGAGTTATTGAGCTTCCAAAGTTCTAAAGGTGTTGCATTTTGGACACCTATTTGAAAGTTGGAAGCTCAATAACGCTTTTCTTTCCCATCCAAGCCCACGACTTGTGTTGACCTTTCTTGTTTCTCTTGTAGAGAAGAATGAATTTCTCTGAAGTGAAGTCAGTTTGATCGATTTTAAAAACTCACCCAAACTGGGGTGACATTTCCTTTTTCCCATTCAAATGTCAGAAACCTTGAAATCAGTTAAACTCGAACCAGTTATGCACGTTGGTATGAATTTTGTAAAGCTGAGCTCATATCGAAGGTAGGAGACTGGATAGTTACACTGGTCAAATAAACATAATGCATAAGTTGTCACAATAGCCCGTTGAATCCAGGGAGTTGTATTGTAGAATGTGTATGGCCTGATTTGTCCTATCTTACTCCCCCACTATTATACTGATCATGATCTTGGAAATTGCGCCCCAAGTGATGACTTAGAAGGTATAAAGGGATCATATTCCGTATCTTGCTTTTTTTGGTGTTTGCTGCTTAACTTTGCCATGTGAGCATCACTATTGTTTCATTCCTATTTAAAGTAAAGATGTTTTAGAAGTTGCTTGTGTTTCTTTCTCCTCAAGCGTAATGGAAGGTTTTGATCACCCTTTCTACGTAAAATAGAGTGCGTTCATTCTGTTTTATTTGTTTGGTCAGGCTGACGAGACACAGAAAATGAATGACTGCTGACTGTTTCAAGCAGAATCTGCAATTCTGTGCTGTCATTTATTTTCTGTGTCTATTCAACGTCAGCCTGACCAAACACTATTTCTTGTAGTATTTATTTTGTTTAATGTGTAATTTGCCTTCTTTTCTAGGTATATTCCTGGTGCCCAGTCTTTTGAGGGTCCTTTGCCGGCCATTGAAGCTGACATGTATTCCTCAAAATCCAAGTGCAACTCTTCTTTGTTTCTGGTTGGAGCATTGCAATAAGGATAAGAAGGTACGGCAGATTAAACTTGCTCTTCTATTTGAAATGGAATGATCTCCAAGACAGCTGTTTCACTGTGTTCCAATTACTCTCTACCTTTTGCTGTATACATTCTTTTTACCTTCTCATAAGTTTTAATGCTCAAAGAAAATCCTATGATGACGATTGTGGCAGACACATGCTGCCACAAGTATGTGGTAGATATTGATTGTTGTTATTATAGCTGTTTAATCTGGTTTTAATTTATTTTTTTATTTTTTGTGGATCACTTCATCTTAAATTACAGAGCTGTTTCAATTTCTTAATCATAATCACCCTGGAAAACCTTTTTAGCACCACGGGAAAGGGAATCTAACTTTCTAATGTCTTCTTCCAAAGATAAACAGAGTCGAGAGCTGGTATTGCGAGAAGTCTTCTGTCAAAGTCCTTCAGCACAGATTTTCGATTCACTCTTTCATAGTAACGATATGTTGGGGCAATCCATGGGGGCAACTCAGTAAGGGTTCTAGGAACAGTTTATGTAGAATATTACCGCCATATTTTGTACAGCCCTAAATTGGAGCTTATGCTCCTTGGGCAGCCTGGACTAATAAATTAAAAAAATAGTCCTGTTAATTTATTTGTTTTTATTATGTGTTATCTTCGCCAGTCTTACCTAGCGGATATTTTACTGTATTTTTAAAGCTTGTGCTTTTCCTGCTCAGTGGTCTAAAACTGATGATAATCTTTTTCTTTTTCTTTCCTAGGGCTGAAAGCTTCAAGGTCCTGAGAACTGATGACCCCACTCGTGTTGATTGCCGCCACCCTTCAGAAGAAAAACCCCTACAACTTTCTTTGTGACTACAGTTTGCTGGCTTTTGTGGCAACAAAGTGAGATATCCCATCACATTTATGTTAGTGTATGTGGTGGCAAGCTAGTCCCTGCCAGTCCAATTGTTTGGATGAAATTTCAAAGAAGGGCATTCTGAGTTTATGAAGTACGCTTTCAAAACTTTTCATTGAAGGCAGATTTGTTTTTCTTTCAATTATGTCAAGACGCCCTGGGATTACCTAACTAAAATGCTTAGAGTTTCTCATCGGAACAGTTTCTGGAAATGACTGCACTGTGTGCATATTTATATAGTCTGAGAGTCAACCTGCTACAACCGAGTTAGTTATCAAACTTCCTGAGTTTATGGACCCTGTAGCATTTAATTTTGTGAGTCTGTTTGAAATTTCTATAATTTTAAGAAATATGGTTCTACTGTGTACTTGAATTTTATTGTGGGAGTTCTACATGATGAGTGTACTTTATCAACAATCAGAGTTGGGCCCTCGCTTGGAAAATGGTGCACCAGCTTCTTACGCTTGCAATTAAAACTGGCTGTATGCTTTAGGCACAGTGTATAAATTTCCTTGTCTTCTACATGCAACAGCATAATGCTTCAATCATAACCTAACCCATGCCTTACAATTAAAATCTTTCTTTTTTGTTTCAGGTGCATAAAATGAGAGGAACCGATGGAACACTGTCTACTCAAAACTACTTGAATCATCCGACCATTGCAGGATGAGCCTGTTGATCTGCTGTAGGCGTAATCATGTGAGTACGTACAGGATTCCGCTAAGTCAGATATAATTTGCAAGAAGTTTTTTTTATATGTATTCACCTAACGAATGTCAAGTCAACTCGTAATCACATTACGAATGTCAAATGAACTTCTAGCTTTTGCAATGATTGTCCAAACAATGTCCACCACAGGGCAAGTTTTAGTCGTAGGTCTTGCCAGATGCCATTTTGAAGAAAAATGTAGGAAGCTGTTAAATGTTTACTTTCCAAACAAAGACTGGGACTAAGTCAGTTTTATAATTGATTCAATACTCCAGGACTTATTTCATACAATGTCCTACTTATACATGACTGTTTCTTTTTAACCGTTTTCCATATGGTTACTTTTCTTTATTTCCAAGGCGGTCTTACATTTGGCGTTCTCTTATTTGATGCAAAGTTAACGCTAAGATATATGGGCTGGCTTTATGGGACTATTAAGCTGAGTTTTCCAAACCTTTGTTTCAGCTTTCTTAAAAATTTTTGTCCTTATGTTGCAGGCGACAGGTGCTTTGCAGACAAACTGGCGCAGTGCTGAGTGGAGAGACTGCCAGCCCTAGCTGAACTGGACTAACATTGATGCACTAATTTAGACTGAAGTGAGTATAATCAAAACCATTGTCTGAAGCTTTGAACTTAAGCAGATTTGAATTTTGATACAGTTTATTGTTTCAATTCGTGATTCTTTTGCCATTGTTTGTTACATCATTTGTTATTCAAAGTCATCACAAAATAGTAACAGAAAGTCAATTAATAGTGATTAAGTTTTAATTCAATGTTTAGAATGAGACTAATTGTATTTTGTCTCTGTGATTCAGGTGCCATAAGCATGACATTTTAAAAACTTATTAATTATTGGCTGTTGTGAGTGATGTGAGTTTCTTTAGTTGCAGGTCACACAAGATATCATCCCAGCGTAAATGTGGACACAATGACTGGACAGTGTCATCGGTGCTGCAGCAACTATATTGGAGTATTTTCCTACATTACTTTTTCTGTATTTGATTCATGTAAGTATTGAATTTGCCTCATCAAAAAAAATGTGCTTTGCTTATAGTGGGTGATGAAACAGTATGAGAGATTGGATACAATCATGGCAGTGGTGCTGGTAATACCACTGTATCACTTTCTCTGGCATTCGTCTGTGTATGTTGAAGTCTAGGCTGTTGCATTTGGATTTGTGTCACCCATTGTGTTAATTTATTTTTTTTGTGTGTGATTTTAGGTTTCAACGAGTACCTTCGTACCTTCATCATCTCAAGGCCTCATCATTGGGATGGAGTCAGGCCAATTGGTTTTTGCCAAGAAGCTTAAGCTTTAAAAAAGTGTTCTAGTGTTCTAGTGTTCTAGTTCTAGTAGTCACTAGAAGAGATACCTTTGTGGGTAGTATTGGCGTGGGCTACCAAGTTATTTAATTGGCTGCTCACTGGCTAGCCTGATCACATCGTGCCTGTCCTGGAGGTGTGACTGCTCAGCATACGTTATTGTTATGCTAATTTTATTTCTTTGAGCGATGGTAGAGGAGGCCACCTTTTCTCTCAATTTGTTACTTATGTGGTTGTGTTGAATGTGGATCTTCAAATGTTTTTTTGTGTTTCGATGTTCGAATGTACCTTTTTTTGTGTTGGAGCAAATAAATGTATGCATGTGCAACAACTTTGCTGCCCCTCTTGTAAATACACATAAGTGTGTCAAAATGTACTAAACTTGTGAATCATTCCTGAATCTGAAATAATCATTGTCTGCAGGCACTTGGATCATTATTGGTTTGAAAATCTGCCTTGGGTAACTTTTCTTTTGTTGTAAATAAGGAAACGAAGTTTATTCAAAATATATATGGTTTTAATCAAACAGTTTCAGTTACCAGTTAATATTATCCTTTTATACCAAAACCACAATGTTCATTGGATTAACTTTTGAACATGAAATAGCATGGGAGGGTACTTTTAATGCTACACTGATTGTCAGAAAAATAGAAGTAACAACTAACGACAGAAAATTACAAATACATATTGAGTTCATAAAGTTGGCATAAAGTCAGCTCTGGCTGAAAAGTATCACGAAAAGTAGGCCAGTGGCACTGATTTCTTTTATTGTAGATAAGGAAACTAAGCTTCTTCAAAATATATATATGGTTTTAATCAAACAGTTTCAGTTACCAGTTAATATTATCCTTATCAAAACCACAATGTTCATTGGATTAACTATTGAACATGAAACAGCATGAATGCTGCACTGATTTTCAGAAAAATAGAAGGAACAAGTAATGACAAAAAATTACAAATACATATTGAGTTCATAAAGTTGTCAGCTCATAGAGTAGTAACAACAATCACCATGAAAATTGAATCAGAAATCAAAATCAAAATTGAAAAGTAAAAAGGTTCTACATCTCAACGTTAGAGCAATGGTAAAAAAAAGAAACTTGATTGAAAACCTTCTAATAGATAAAAAACCTGATGTAGCTGTGATAACAGAACACTGGATGAAGAGGGATGAAATAAAACTGCTATGTCTTAAGGACTATTCTAATGTATCAAACTTCTCTCGAGAAAATGGTTATGGTGGGGTATTAATTCTTGTAAATAAAGAAATTGAAAAGTACACATCCTCTAGTCAATCAATCTGTGATAGCTCGATAGAGCATGTAATTGAAATGGCTGCTGTTAAAATACGGCACCCCAACATTTGCCTGAATATTGTGGGAATATATAGACCCCCAACAAATGATAATATGATTAACTTTGACTCTGCAATGGACACATTACAGAATGTCTTACTAAACTCAACTCAAACTAAAACGGTAATCTGTGGTGATTTTAATATTGATGCACTATCTGATAATGATAGAGCTAAATGTTTTAATGAATTAATAGAAGCAAGTAATTTTAAATTGATGTTTAGGGAACCAACTAGGGTAACCCAAGCTACTAAGACATGTATTGATAATATACTTATAAATTTTAGTGAAAAAATCTCTGATTATATGACGATGGAAAACTATGATCCACACATATCTGATCATAACGTACAGATTCTGAAATTCCAATATGTGATTGAAAAGAATGAAAAGAAAGTGCAAATTGAGACAAGAAAAATTAACGAGAGTACTATTGAGCATCTAAATGTGGAATTATCAAAGGAAACATGGGAAACTGTTTTTCAGAGTGGGGATACTGATACTGCCTATAATGAGTTTATAAGTATTTTTGAATATCATTTTAACAGACTCTGCCCTAAAATCTCTAAAGAAGTAAAAAAAATTTAAAGATAAACCTAAATTTGTATCTAAAGAGACCTATGAATATAAAAATACTTTGGATACCATTAATCTTGCAATCAATAATAATATTGGGGATACCTCTGCTCTAAATGAAATACGGAAAGAGGTAAGAAAACAATACAGAAAGCAGGTTAATAAGGATACTAAACAATCAAACAGCCAAAGAATCAACAATTCTAACAATGTAACCAAGGAGACTTGGAAAATAATAAATGAATTTAAAAAAAACTGATAGAGGTTACAAGAATATAAATGAAAGAGCTTTAAAAGAGCTTTCTTATGGATAGGAGACAATGCGTGGAGGCATTCACTTTTGTTATTTTGTCACTCAAATGAGGTCAGAGCTCATTGTGAGTTCTCCGTTCTTCTTGGGACACGGTGTAAGGTAGCCAGGCGAGCTGATCGCCGTCGAGATGCTCGTACAGGGGGGGTCTCCTCCATGCTACTTCGTGCCCGCTTGACGGGAGGGGCTTCTTCGGACTCCGTTCCGGACATGTCGACGAGGGTTTCCCCGACGACCTCGACTGTCTGGACGTCCTCTCTGGTCTGGACGGCCTCGACTGTCTGCACGGTCGCGACGTTCTCGATGGTCGTGTTCTTGTCTTCGGCCGCCACCACTGCCGCCTTCCTTGCTGCTTCGACCTCCATAGCTCTCCTCTGTCTCCGCCTTTCGAGGTTGTTGGGCCGCTTTTTGGGCTTTGAGGATGAAGCGGATGAAGACGCACCGCTGGCCCCACCGTCGGCTACGTCCGCTGCCATGGGCTCCTTGGCCTCCTGCCTCGGCTTTGAGGATGAAGCGGATGAAGACGCACCGCTGGCCCCACCGCCGGCTACGTCCGCTGCCATGGGCTCCTTGGCCTCCTGCCTCCTTCTCGAGTCTTTGCCCTTCCTGGCCCTACGTCGCATTACATTGACGGTAGCGGCAGCAGGTTCTATGTGTGGATCCATCGGCACCACCGTGTTGGCGACAGCGACCTTCACTGTGACGGCGTCGACCGTGGCGTCGGTCCTGGCGACGGTCTTGGCGGTAGCGGCAGCAGCCTGCAACTGCACCACGGCGTCGGGGACAGGGACCTTCACTGTGACGGCGTCAGCCCTGGCGGTAGCGGCAGCAGCCTGCAACTGCACCACTGCGTCGGGGACAGGGACCTTCACTGTGACGGCGTCAGCCCTGGCGGTAGCGGCAGCAGCCTGCAACTGCACCACTGCGTCGGGGACAGGGACCTTCACTGTGACGGCGTCAGCCCTGGCGGTAGCGGCAGCAGCCTGCAACTGCACCACTGCGTCGGGGACAGGGACCTTCACTGTGACGGCGTCAGCCCAGGCGGTAGCGGCAGCAGCCTGCAACTGCACCACTGCGTCGGGGACAGCGACCTCCACGGCGTTGGCCTTGGCGCCAGTCCTGGTGGCATCCTTGTTGGCATCCTAGGGAAAAGAGGTTGGGTATGTGCAGTTCACCGATAATTTCGCCGAGCCCGAACCCGTCTCCGGGAGGACAGCCGCCTTGCCCACCTTGTCCACTGAACAATCTTTCCGGCGCCCCTCTTTTTCAAATTGAAATTTTGAAAAACCGTTTTATGGTTTTGTTGTTAGTGATGTTTAATTCAAGAAAAAGTCACTAGAACTCAAATCCGAGGTGTGAAATTTGGGGCCCCGGATAAACTGGCGTGGAATGCCCCTGTTTCAGATTCGTTTACACTTACCACTCCCCATCTTGGTTTGATCGAAGAAGGTGTATACCTCGAAAGAAAACAATTACGCATCGGAAGGAAACAGTTACGAGGAGGACTGGGACTGCCCTCGTCTTCACTGTCAGAGGTAAGACAGTAAGGCACCAGCGGCTGGATGGTCGGAAATAGTCAAAATGCATTATTAATCATAATTTGGGCTAATGTAAACAAAATGAATGACCGATGCTTGTATCTATACTTACAGCAGTAGGTTTACAAGCGTGTGGAGGTGTCTCAGGGATCACCTTTCCCTGTGCCTCAAAGCAACTTCTCCCTTGGCTTTCATCTTCATCAGAGGAGGAGCAGTACACAATTTCCTAGAAAAGCAAATATGTAAGCAAATTTGAGGAATGAACTGCATGAACTGCCAATGGCTGCCAATAACTGACAGCGAACAACAACATGTGAGTACTCACATGTTGTTGTTCGCTGGCAGTTATTGGTGAGTACTCACATGTTGTTGTTCGCTGTCAGCTAACAGAGGAACTGATTCCACTTGGCTTCCCACTGGCAATGAGCACATTTCTTCCATCGATTGGGAGTTAAACAAATTCTGGAACAAGGGTTCGAATAAACTCAGGTGATGCTCCATGATTTTGAGCTTTTTCTTTCTCCGTTAAACTTATTTATGTGAATTTAAAGTTTCAAAAAATTGGTTGGTTAATGAGTTAATTTATTTGCTTGGCTCTGTTTCAAAATGATATCCTTCACTGATGTAGTTAAGAAAAAATGTTAGAGATCTCAAATGAGATAAAGAGTTTATCCAAAAAATTAAAATAAATTAAAACTTCTTCTTTTCATGGGTATTTTCCAGTCATCCTGAACTAATTGAAGCAAATTTGAGGAATAATGTGAGAGGACTTTCAGTGATACTCACAGGCTCCTCGCCACCGCCAACTACTCCACCCCCAGAATTTTCTGCAGAACCACTCTGTAACACAGATAAAACCACAATTTTGTTGTCATTACTGAACATAGAGGCACTGAGTTTGAACGAAAAGGCTGAATGAAGGTCCCCAAAAGATTTGCTGAATGATAACTGCTTTAAACCTTGTTTAAAAAAGAAAAAAAAGTTGGATTAGTTTTGCTCATCTTTGCTGTGTAAGTATCTTCCCCAATAATTGAAAGTACTAAGAAGCTCTCCGGGAATAAATTACAATTAAGCTTCAATACGTTGAGTTTCATCAATTGTGTGTCCACATTGACCACATCCCTTCAAGTTTTTAGTTACCTGGTACAGATGTTCTCCCGTTGGCATTGGTTCCAATGTGCTAGGGCAAAACTCATCACAAATGTTTGTCACTATTGACATTGGCGGGCTGGACATTGTCAAGTTGATGTCGTCACTATCTCCTTGATAGTCAATATTTGCCTGACAAGAAAAACAGTCAAATAATTCTATTTCTTGGTTCTTACTAACACTCTTATTTACAAGCCCTTGAATTAAGGTAGTCATTTCACTTACATTAAATGATCTGTTGGGTGATGGATCAGAAAAGCAACGAGAAAAGCTGGGAACACTAGGCAGAGAGCTGCATGTTGGTGTTGGGTCTATTTGCAAGACGGTTCCGCAGTCGCTGCTGTTGCTGCTGACACTGCTTGAGCTTCTCTGCACCGTTGGTGGGGAGTGAGGAAGGCAGCAAAGGTCTTCTTCGTCTTCTGAATTCTGTTATGCAATACAGGTAAAAACAGTTATCTTTGTTGTTTTGTCCTCTTTTATCTTCTTAAAGAGTTTATTTTTAAATTAAAGTGTTCTAAAAAAAAGTTATAATTAAACAGTAAATACATCCTTCTCATTCAATATTTGCCCGACAAGAAAAACAGTCAAATAATTCTATTTCTTGGTTCTTACTAACACTCTTATTTACAAGCCCTTGAATTAAGGTAGTCATTTCACTTACATTAAATGACCTGTTGGGTGAGGCAGAGATTGGTGGGGAGTGAGGAGGGCAGCAAGGGTCGTCTTCGTCTTCTGAATTCTGTTATGCAATACAGGTAAAAACAGTTATCTTTGTTGTTTTGTCCTCTTTTGTCTTCTTAAAGAGTTTTTTTTTTAAATTAAGTGTTTCAAAAAAAAGTTATTATGAAACAGTAAATATATCGTTCTCATTTTCTATCACCTGGTGTCAAAATTTGAGTGATGTCGCAAAGTAGGGACTTTAGACTGCATTGCTCTCTCAATTTTACAGAGTCTGACAGTGGTCCACAGTTGATTATTTGCAAAGGAATAATTATGGCTAAAAACAAGCATGGATTCAAACTGAAAGACTCTGCAAACCAAGACAATGCCAACAGTTTTAAATTAACCATCTGGGAACTTCATAAGTGAAATAAATGAAGGCATTAAGAAGAGGTGTCTTTCTAACAAAGACTCTAATGGCTCAGAAAGTCCTTTGAAATTCTTTTAAGTGAACTGACCCTGGGTGGTAGGAATGAGACTCTCTACCTTCAATTTAGGTAATATCAACACAAACAAAAAGACCTAAACTCAAGCTAGTACATTTGGTCTAAAATGTCCATGAAGTACTTGATTTTTATTTATTTTGGAGGAAGAGAAAAATCTCGATTTCTACAAGGGATAAAAATTTAAATATTGGTGACACTACTCCTATCATAAATAATACTGATTGTACTTCTAATTAATGATTCAAGAGCAAAATCTGAGATATGAAGGTGTAGGGAATGCTCACCGGTAAAGGAGTCTGGCCTCGGCCTCGTCCGCGGCGACCACGACCTGCTGGTCCTGTGGCGCGTCCCGGGAGACGGTGGTACATCTCGGCGAGTTCTTCCTGTCCTTGGGCTGGAGGGAGCTGTATCTGGTCGGGTGCCTCCCGTACATGGGCCGGTGG
Source organism: Thrips palmi (assembly GCF_012932325.1). Taxonomy (NCBI): domain Eukaryota; kingdom Metazoa; phylum Arthropoda; class Insecta; order Thysanoptera; family Thripidae; genus Thrips; species Thrips palmi. Next base: position 8,336,017 of record NW_023144622.1, read on the forward strand.
GAGGAAGATGCCTTGCGCAGACGGCAGTCTCATCTCCTGCAGCACCTCGTGGTGGTCGGGTGCCTCCCGTACATGGGCCGGTGGGAAGAAGATGCCTTCGGCAGGCGGCAGTCTTATCTCCTGCAGCACCTCGTGGTCAGCCGGTCGCCACCTCTCCGAGCTCTCGAACTCCGGAAAATCCCTTGCGTTTTTTTTAAACATTAGATGACCTTTCCGTCTCCTACTAGAAACTGATAGAGTACGCACAAATAGGTACCTGAACAGCCGCAGCATCCGCAGCCCACTTTCGCCTTCGTTCACCACCCACGTCTTTAGGAAGTTGGGTACGTCTTGGAAGGATTCCAGAGTCTCCTCCATGTTCTTGATGTAGTCAAGCCGTGTCTGAGTTCTCTCATTGTCTCTGCGTCGCTGAGCAGGGGTCATGGTCTTCAACGTGCGATCATACATCTGTTGCTCCTCGTCTCTCACTGTACCTGAAAACAAAATTGTGGTCCACTTATCCGGTCGCACAATATTAATGCACATTCAAAAAAAGTACACTTACTATGCAGCGACCAGAAGGCGGGGTGCTTGTGGTTTTTTCCATTGAACCACCTGTGTGTGCCCTCCAACGGCGAGGTAGTGGCCTGCAGAGGGTTCTTAAACACAGAGAAATCTTCTAGGAGCTGATCGTAATACTCTGTCTTGAAGTGCGTGAAAAATTTCAGAACTGCATCGCTCCAGACGCCTTTGGCCCGAAGGAACGGGACTATAATCAAGTTCACTGCCTTTCCGATGTACTCGAAGGGCAGCCTGGGAGTGAGTAGCAGCATGCGCACACCCAGTCGGAGTGACCTGCTGGAGTACATTAGCTGCTGCAGGCCGCAGTTGGAGTCACCGTAGGTGATCATGCCCTAAACATAGCAATGAGAACTGCAATTAAAACTGACATGTATGCGATGTCACTCGCATTTCGAGGAAAAAGTCAGAAATATACCTTGTAATAGTGGAAGAAGCAGTGCAACAGTTCGAAGTAGCGGTCATTTCCAAATACCTCTCGTAGGGCATTTCGTTCCGCATCTTCTTTGTCTGTCATCACTTGCCGCATGGTCAAGCCCTTGTCCTTAAGTGCCCTGAAAACCTCCCTGTAGGCGCTGGTGCTCTTGGCCTCCATCACGGCCCATGCTACTATGGTGACCTGAAACGTGTAAAACGCACATCAGAAAATACATACTTTTTTTACATTTTGTGAGTTTGGCCATTCAGATGCGGGCCAGCAACTCACTCGGCTGTAGTCCAGCACACCCATCCGCAGGATCTGCCGCGACGGCGGGTTGGCCGGAGCGCTATAGAACGTGGCGTCAACGAGGGTGGAGGTGTTCGGCCTGCGCACCGCCTGGTTGTGCCAATCAATGAGTCGCTGCGAAGCAAATAGGAGAGCCTGATGGCCAGGTAGCCCCGTCCTCTTGACAAAGAGGCTCTGCTTGCCGTCCAGGGTCAGGGCAAGATCACGAAATTCGCCATCCAGCTCTGCCACAACAGCAGGATAGCTGTCAGGCTCCCTTGGCTGCGCCCTTTCTGACCTCTTCTTCATGCACTCAAGGACTACCTCCACAAACATCCTCTCTCGGACCTCCTCTGGCAACCTGCAAAATAGTGGGTTAAATCATGTTTCAAAGAGGTCTAGGGGCCCGCAGGCAGCGGTTACGTGATCCAGTTACAGGACGGTGTCAGAGGGAACGGCCGCCATACCGCCGCGCCCCTGAACACAGCCACACCCACACCCACACACCAGCCCGATGGGTGGCCTAACCACCCGGCGCACCGCCCCCGCAGGCACGCACCGGCCCGCCAGTCGGCCGCGGCTACGTGCGCGGCGGCACGCGCCTATGACGCGTGCGGGGCAAACGGCCGGGCCCACGACCTCTTCAAGGTGGGCCCAGCCGAGGTCGGGCAGGGGCGGACTCTGGCACCCCGCCGGGGCTTCGCCTTGGACCACGGCTGTGCACTATACAGGAAGGCACCGCGAAGCGGGCCTCAGTTCAGGCCATCACGCTCTGTTGACGACACGCGCACGCGGCTCCGCGGAAGATCCGAGTCTACGGTGTTAATCTGCCCGACTGACAGTGCGTTATTATTGGACTCTACAGTCCACGGACCCGAAAGTGAGTGAGTGTCTCCCGATACTGGACTGCGACGGCGGTGACCACCGCGAACCCCAACGGAGTGCCGCGCAGCCACCACCACCGGACCACCGTACTGCGAGCATCCCTGCGCCGGCACCCACACGACCGTGGGGGCACTCGGCCACCGCCCACGCCACGCTCCGTACACACCGGCGAGTGCTGACGCGGCGCCACTAGAGGCGCCACGCGCCGCCACCACCCTGCAGTGAGGCCGCCTGGCGGAGCAGCGACCAGCCAACACAACAACTTACTCACAACGGCCCAGAAACCCCGCGACAAAATGATTGCAGGCTACACGCCTGCAGCAGCGCATGCAGGGGGACGCCCTAGGAAGGCCACTCGTCCATGACACACTTTCCACCGCGGCGATGGACAACGCCGTCGTGGATAGCGCCGCCGCGGATACACAACAACGAGCGGGCCGACATGTCGCGAGACCTGTCCGCAGTGTACGTCTCGCCGCACTCCCTGCTCGCCAAAGTCGCCCCTACTGCGGCCGCCCCTCCCGGCCGTGCTGCTGCGCGTGTCCTGTCCGCAGGCCCAGGAATCATTCGCCCGGGACGGGGCTACGTCCATGTTCGGCCCTCGCTTCACCACCATCGTCATCGGGGACGAGGCGCTGCCCACGTTCGTGTGCGAGCCCGGCACGTGTGAGTGCGACTGGCAGGCCCACGACTTCCACGGTGGGCGACCCGCAGCATGGTAGGCATGCAAGGGAGATTCGCCTGCTGGGCGATGACTTTGTTGCAGCAAGTGGCGCGGTTGGAGCCTGACCTGGTCAACCAAAGGACGTCTGTTGTAGCTGCGCCGCCGCCTGTTCCAGACCAATCTGCCGAGAGCCGGCTCACCAATGGATTGCTTAAGGCCGAAACCATCCAAATATTCCTTTTAAACGGAACTCCAACCCCCCCCCCTTTTCCCCGTCTACCCCCGAGCTGGGCACTGCGGCCTGTGCCAGAGGCCGCGGTCTCGGCCTCGTCGGTTCGCCTACAACAGCGATTTTGAGAGCTCTGCCATCCACCCCCGCACCCTTCCCCAACCACCCCCGCTTAAAGGTGTGCATATCCGTCCGCCGAGCATCCGTTCAATCCGCAGCCTAGCCGTGAGGCTCTCGCCTACCACTGGACCCGCCCAGCTGGGCGGCCGTTTGTCTCTCTCGCACTCCCAACGGCGCCGCTCACTCCGTCTCGCTCGCCCGGCCAGCGGCGGTGTGGCGTGCAGTGTCCGGAGTTTTGGCGAAACCGACTGACGCCTCGCCTTGCCTCGCCATCAACAAGAGGCGTGTGTGTGGTTGGGTGAGGGGAGCGGGGGGGGCGGCCCGGAGGCAGTGAAGACGACGGCTGGCACCGACAGTGTCGTCTGCTGGCTGGGCTGGGCGGGCTGGGTGGCTGGCGCGCAGGCGAGCTGGCCGGGAGCGCCAAGCGCGTCGCCCTCTCGATCGTTACTTGGACAGGCTGCAGACTGATTCCGAGAGTCGGTTTCGTCGGTCTGTCTCTCTCGCACTCATGAGGCCGTAAGAGTGCGTGAGAGACAGCGACGAAAACGACTCTCGGAATCAGTCTGCAGAATGTACTTACTTCATAGTCTCCCGGAGAAAAACATCGTGGATGGCGTCGGTCGTCAGCCCGATGCAAGCTTTCTTGATGTTGTTATATGCAATGTCTTTTTGCATATCCAGGACACTGGGTTGACAGGAGTCAACATGAGGGACCCGGACCCGATACCCCTTCAGATCTCGCCGGGTGTGGCATGCTCCCTTGCACCAAACGTTGCTGGTATTATATTTCCTGCAGCGGAACTCGAGTAACTCACAGTTACGGTGTCTTAAGTTATAGCCGTAGCCATTTTCGGAGTAATACACATCGGATGATTGGTCCCTCGCTCCGAAAACTTTAACGCAAGTCAGAAAAGCCATTCTTCCGAAGCCGACGTCAGCTGACAACTGTCCCTCGTATTCGCGCCGAAACCACAGTCAGCTGTTCGACCAACTGTTTGGGTAGAGGTTACACTAGTGGCCACTAGGAGCGCTAGTAGGATTAGCGCCGCGAGCAGACGCGGCAGACCACGGTGGACAGCCTGACTGCAGTCTCGGACCTTTGGCTTGTAATTGCTTCATGATAGTTCATGATGATTCAATTTTCATGGTTGTATGTTGTTGCTACTCTATTTTGCCAGACCTGACAACTTTATGAACTCAAGATGTATTTGTAATTTTCTGTCATAACTTTTTACTTCTATTTTTCTGATAATCAGTGAAAGCATCCTACGGAGGGTCTGGAGACCTTCGCAGCCCAGCATCCAATGAATATTGGTATGCACTACGGGATGGAAAATGAACATGCCTTTTAACACCAATCGATTGCCCGACAAAAATACATGCATTAAATTAAAGTATGATTGACTCCAGAACATTGCTAGAATGCACTGAGAACACAAGACATGCAGTTGCAGTTAACATTTGAAGTGTTCCTACTTCACCTATTTGTAATGTCCTCTGCCTGACCTATTCCACTGCTGTACTTCTCAGATGAAACGTAGAAATGTTGCAAAGACGACGACAAGATGAATGTGCAGGGATGTGAGGGAAATTGTGACTTCAGATGACTCAGGAAGTCTCGCAGGGCACTTAAGAAAAACCATCATCAAGATTTTCAAAAGCTTTTCAGCTTATATTTGCATCATGCCTTGACTTGAATGCTTTTGTTTTCTTTGTTGGATGTTCCACGCTGCTTGCTTGTGTACTTCTTGCACTGCCTGCCTGCCTGCCTGCCTGCCTGACGGTCTTCAAAGAAAGTCTCTCCAGTTTACCCCGTCGGGATTGTGTCCTGAAAAAGAAAAAGAAACAGAATAAAGAGAGATATAATGCATTCTCCATTTTTCTTTTCCTTAATGTATTTTAAGTTATTACTATAATTACCATTTCTTGGATGGGATGTGTCGGAACCAAACGCACACACCTAGCTGCAGTGCCAGTGTCATAAAATATGACAATTGTGCCTCTAAGTAACATGTCCCATTAAGTCCATTGTAATAGAAGTGCCTGTGGAAAATATTAACAAGTACTTATTAGAAAGCTTGTGAAATATTTCAATCCAGAGGGTAATGGGTTTTAAACTTACCCTTGCCCACAGTTTTGCTTTCATCAATTCACTTGTGGTGAAAACCTTTGACTGAATAGATTCAGAAACTTTGAAGCCAATGTCATTGATTAAGGTTTGTTTGCACCATGCCAATATCTGCAGGACAACCTTTCTGCATTTACAACAGAAGCACTTTTTTCAAAAGGCAAATCATTCTGCAGAGAGTCAAAAACATAGCAAATTTGCAGCATTAAAATTTAATAGCTAAATCTGCAAAATAAGATAATGAGAAAAAAAACAACATACCTTGAGAGCTTTTATGTAATGGCACAACACTTTGACTGGAACATACTTGACTGGTTTGTACGATGTAAGATAAAAACTGCTTTTGCTTTGCTACCACTTCCCTCTCCTGCTTTCAAAATGTGTGTGATCACACAACTGCGTAGGTGCCAGCAAGTCTGTCTTCTTGTCCGCCTCCCTTGCCAGCCAGCAATCCAACCAGTCTCTGTCTTATAGATCATTTGCTTTTGCCTGTTTGATTATATGAAAAGCAGGCATTTAAGATCCAAAATGTTTGGCAAGAGTAAAGACATCCTTGGGGCAAAAATAAAAACAAAACATGCACTAAAAAATAAATACAGTAGAGTCGACTTTTGGAATTCTTCACAACACATTATGGTAAATTACCTGGCAAGCACTCTCTTAAGGAAACAATTATTGCATTTCAACATTATCATGAAGGAAAGAATAAAATCATAAAGCTAAAGGATCATTTTTCTTCTGCTGATTGAGGCCAAGGCATTCAAAACCACATTTTTTATGAACAATATAACCCGAAACTCACTGTAAAGAGAAAGGAGGCAATCAACAACAAAGTTGATGTTTGAAATGTCTCATCTCAAATACTAGTAACTTACCTTGGTAGCTTATCACCTCTCATGGAAACAGTTATTGTATACCAACATCATAATAAGGGGAACTTCATTATAGCTGTTAGGCCTAACAGCTTCAATGATGATGATGATGAGTCAATGACCACCAATGAATTAATCTCAATCTGGTGTCATGACTGATCAATCGTGAATGTAATTGAGGCCTAGGCAATTATTACGCAGGTCAAAGAAAACTGATGAAATCGTTGATAAAAAAAAGATGACACACCATACACTGTAAAAAGAAAGAAAGCAATCAACAACAAAACGGATGAAAAAAAAAATTTCACAGTAAATCATTATGGTAACCTCCTTGAAAAAAAGTACCTGACAAAAACATATTTCATTTTATTCCAATACAATGATCAAGTGTTTGAGCACCCAAACAATTTTCATGGAGCGTAATAGTTCGGAAGCTGTGGAAAATAGCAATCATCAAAAAACTGCCCAATCTCCAAATAAAGCACACTTGAATAGGGAAGTACTCTCAGCTCATGCATTAATAATGAAATGATCACAATGACACCAACATTCGAAAATGTGCTCTCACTAACATACTGATTACCTTTCTTGCATTGAAACATCTGAATATTGGAATACAAGTAAAAGAAACCTGCAATGAAAATATAAAATTAAGGTTCCAGTTAGTTTAATGCAATGAAAATATAAAATTAAGGTTCCAGTTAGTTTAATATCATATGTATCACAAAAATAACACAAGCATACCAATGAAATATGCTGAGCAGTCACACCTCCAGGACAGGCACGATGTGGTCAGGATAGCCAGTGAGCAGCCTTCTATGCAGCCAATGAAATAACTTGGTAGCCCACGCCACCACTACCCACAGAGGAATCTCTTCTAGTGAGCAGATCACAGCAAGGCTGGTCATGAGAAAAATATGATAGGATTAGAACATGACCATAGGTATAAAAATTACATATGCCCCTTTGACTCACCTTGACTGTGGATTCATGAAAGAGCATGCAGAATTTTATACTCTTCCACCAGACATAAGGGCATCACGATAATCCACATCGAACCGTCTTGATGAAGAAAACAAATTTTATCAGGCAGCCCATTGATCAGCCTTTACTGGTGATTGAGGCCATGGCAATCATTGCAAGTTTAAAGGGTAAAGAAAACCATGGTGTAAGATGAATCCGCTCACACTGCAATAAGTATCAAAAGCAATTTAAAAAAAACACCTTGAGTTTCAAATGTTGATGTTGGTCTATGGCAACTTACGGGTGAGGTTTCCCGTTGTGAGCAAAGATTATGAATAAAATACTAATCAAATTCAAGAGCTAATGACTTTCGGAAGATCTCTTTCTGTTCCATGGCTGAAAGTCTGATTGACGTCACAAAATAATATATTGCCCAAAATAAGGAAAAATCCCGATATCCTAGATTTAGAATAAGATGACAGTAACAGGAAAGAATATCAACAAGGTTGGTAAATTAAATGTTTCATCACAAATTGTGATGGTAACTTGAATAATATGAATAGGTGACAACTACTCTATTTGATTCACTTACTCCATTGTGACGGTTGAGTAATTGAGCAAAAGGCAACTGTTCCTCCCTTACAGATGTGCGGGTGGCAAAAACCAATTGGCCTGACTCCATCCCAATGATGAGGCCTTGAGATGATGAAGGTACGAAGGTACTCGTTGAAACCTAAAATCACACACAAAAAAATAAACTAACACAATGGGTGACACAAATCCAAATGCAACAGCCTAGACTTCAACATACACAGACGAATGCCAGAGAAAGTGATACAGTGGTATTACCAGCACCACTGCCATGATTGTATCCAATCTCTCATACTGTTTCATCACCCACTATAAGCAAAGCACATTTTTTTTGATGAGGCAAATTCAATACTTACATGAATCAAATACAGAAAAAGTAATGTAGGAAAATACTCCAATATAGTTGCTGCAGCACCGATGACACTGTCCAGTCATTGTGTCCACATTTACGCTGGGATGATATCTTGTGTGACCTGCAACTAAAGAAACTCACATCACTCACAACAGCCAATAATTAATAAGTTTTTAAAATGTCATGCTTATGGCACCTGAATCACAGAGACAAAATACAATTAGTCTCATTCTAAACCATTGAATTAAAACTTAATCACTATTAATTGACTTTCTGTTACTATTTTGTGATGACTTTGAATAACAAATGATGTAACAAACAATGGCAAAAGAATCACGAATTGAAACAATAAACTGTATCAAAATTCAAATCTGCTTAAGTTCAAAGCTTCAGACAATGGTTTTGATTATACTCACTTCAGTCTAAATTAGTGCATCAATGTTAGTCCAGTTCAGCTAGGGCTGGCAGTCTCTCCACTCAGCACTGCGCCAGTTTGTCTGCAAAGCACCTGTCGCCTGCAACATAAGGACAAAAATTTTTAAGAAAGCTGAAACAAAGGTTTGGAAAACTCAGCTTAATAGTCCCATAAAGCCAGCCCATATATCTTAGCGTTAACTTTGCATCAAATAAGAGAACGCCAAATGTAAGACCGCCTTGGAAATAAAGAAAAGTAACCATATGGAAAACGGTTAAAAAGAAACAGTCATGTATAAGTAGGACATTGTATGAAATAAGTCCTGGAGTATTGAATCAATTATAAAACTGACTTAGTCCCAGTCTTTGT
>NW_023144622.1:8345368-8402606 GCF_012932325.1 Thrips palmi
AAACTTTCACCACGCGACCCGCCGGCACGGCCCGGCACGGCCCGGCACTGTCCGGCACGGCGTCACTGTGCAACCCAAACCCAACCGCGGGACTGGCCATGCCCTGCCCTGCCCTGCCCTGCCCTGCCCTGCCATGCCCTGCCATGCCCTGCCCTGCCATGCCCTGCCCTGCCATGCTCTGCCCTGCCATGCCCTGCCATGCCCTGCCCTGCCATGCCCTGCCCTGCCATGCTCTGCCCTGCCATGCCCTGCCCTGCCCTGCCATGCCCTGCCATGCCCTGCCATGCCCTGCCATGCCCTGCCCTGCCCTGCCCTGCCATGCCTTGCCCTGCCATGCTCTGCCCTGCCATGCCCTGCCATGCCGTGCCACGCCGTGTCTCCTAGAGTCCTATCCTAGCGCATCAGACGGCCCCGATCATCACTGTGCATTATCATCACAATCATTGTCACGTAACGTCATCGTAAAGCGTCCCGGGGGCGCCCCGAACCGAAAAGACAAAAACAAGAAAAACAAAAAGAAGACCTTGCGCGCCGCTCCTTAGCGCGGCGGGACACGTAGACGACATACACGAATCGGCCAACTCCTTACAACATCGTAAATAAAATTCCCCGCCTTCACGTGCGTGTAACTCTCGCTCCCGCGCGCCGGGTTCGAGTCCCGCCGATTTCTTTTCCCCTTTTATTTTATCGCTCCTCCGATGCATGAATGGCGCGCGTTGGCAGTGGTGGAGCCAGCGCCGGCCTGAGGGAGGGGCGAAGCTGCACTCTTTGCCTTCACACCTGTGCACAGTGGGCCAGAAGGCCGGCGCAGGCGGCCAAAACTCTTGACGCGTTTTGAGCTCCACAGTCGCTCAGCAGGACTTGAACCGAGCGTGTGACCCCAGCAATGGATTCCTCGTTAGGAGAGCAATCCATTGGTGAGGTCACAAGTTTGGTTCGAGTCCTATGTAGCGACTCTGGAACTCAAAACGCGTCTGCAGAGCTTTGGCCGCCTGCGCCGGTCTTCTGGCCCACTGTGCAGCGGTTTGGCATCCTGCTGTCCGAAAGTGGAGGGGCTCGCGGTGAAGGGCCCCGCAATCAGGTCGGCCTTGAAGTCCTTCGCGGCTATCTGTATTGACGAACCGGTGACACTGCTGACGCACACGATGACTGACGCGGGGATCCTCGCCGTGCCGGAAACGACACGTTGGCGCATTTTCGTTTTTGTTTTCGTTTTCGGGTTCGTCACCTTGCAGTGGTGCGGCACACCGGTGGCACCTGCAGCGAGAACAATGATCGATCGGGCGGGTAATTGGTATTTCGTCGGGGAATCCCTTCGGTAAGACGAGGTGCACGCCGGACTGCACGACTTCTGCTGACTGTCGTAAATTGTCGTAAATCTCACGCGGTGCTTGCGAGAGAGAGAGAGAGAGAGAGAGAGAGAGAGAGAGAGAGAGAGAGAGAGAGAGAGAGAACCGTTTGGAATCAGCCTCGCGGAGCGAAAAAGCTCCTTTTGTACGCCGACATCATAGTAGTGGTAGAGGGCGGGGTGGGACGGGACCCTACAGGGCTGACCTGGGCGGGCCGCCTTCGGGGATTTCCCACGACCGAATCTATCGCGCGGCGTCCCAAACACGCCACGCTGCGCTGCCTGCGCCCCGGCCTGCGCCACGGCCGGCCGGACTGATCGGAATGGAATGCCCTCTCGAATTATCCGGATCATATTTCAAATTTTTCGAGGCGGCGGTGACATTCCGGGCGCGTCAAGCGGAAAACAATAACCGGCGCAGTGACCTCATTCCGATACACGAATATCACTAATTGTTTGTGGCCCTCCGGGGCTGGAATTCTGGTACCGCTGTGCGTTTTACCATAAAGCTCACCTTGCTACCGTACACCACAATGAAAAAAAAAAAATTCTCCCCAAAAAGTACATTTTTCTTTCAAAAAAAATTTAATTCATTGAGTTTTTTAAAATTAATCATGTATTTAGAATAAATGCACTCTAAAATTTTCTATACAAATTTTGAACGTAACTTTGCACATATGTTCTTTTTGCGCACAAACTTTTGCACGCAATGTGTGCGATTCTCTTTTCAAATTAATACGAAAAAGTTGGCAAGACAACATACGTTTTGAGATTTTACGCAACTATGATTTTGTGTGCGACCTTATGCCTTCATCTGAAAGAAATAAAAGTTGAAGAAATGGTACTCGGACAGAGAGACATTCGGTGAAGGTTTCGGTAAGGCCCTCCTGCGAGACATCATGCAGAGACGCGACGACCGAACATAAATAACTGCTATCATCGGTCTGTATCTCGAACCTTTACAAGCCTGCCGATTTCCACTCTCGGTCCTTTTTTGGCATATTTCTTTGTTGTGAAGTGGAGGGCGGGGCGGAGCGGCGGAGCAAGATATCACCCCGTCACCACATTACAAACGGCTTCATCCCCCAGTGTCTCGGGCCGGGCCAAGCCGGCCAGGCAGAGCCAAATGAGAATGATGGCTTCTGTGAAAGTCACACATTACAACTGGTCCCGCCCACCCGCCCATTGTGCTGCTATCTTTTTTTTTTCAGTCAGTAAAATTTGCATAATAATAACAAATATCGAAAAAGAGTAATCAACTCTCTATTTTTCTTAATAAAGCTGCAATTTATATTTTTTTATCAAAATTTATTTTGCTTTTATTTTGCTTGTCCAGATCAGCAGGTCTAAATAATTTTACTGAGTGAAAGGGACAGTGAGTGAAGTCGTTAGTCTCAAGCCTAAACAAAAACGAATGGTCCTAGCTACTTCTTAATTTTGTAAAAGGTCCCTCGGTTTCACAGCGTGCTGGTGGTCGAATAAGCCGAGCTAAACACACACCGATGCATCTGTCTGTTTCTACAAGCCGGGAAGACGGGTAGCCTCCGGGTCTCCCTAAGCAGGATCAAGGGCCGTGCGATCCCACACGCGGATCGTCGCTCTGTCTCTCTCGCACCCCTGCGGGACGCCCCACGAGTGCGAGAGAGACAGAGCGACACAGCCTGCAGCAGACTGATTCCGAAAGTCCTGTTAGTCGCTCGCGCACCTCCTCGCGACGCCCCACGAGTACGAGAGAGACAGAGAGCTGACAAAATCCGAGAATCGTTTTCGTACGTTTTCGTCGCTCCGTCTCCCTCGCACCTCAACGCGACGCCCCATGAGTGCGAGAGAGACAGAGCGACTGCCGGTCCGGCACTCCGGGCCCCGGATCAAAGATATCCATCACGAGGCGCGTCTGAGCCGTTCCATTAGGTGCCGCTTGATAGTGTTTGTTTGAGCGGGCCGGCATTATAAAGTCCCCGTGTGTGCAAGCTGCGCGGACTGGGAGTCGTTTTCGTCGCTCTGTCTCTCTCGCACTCGTGGGGCGCTCCGTGTGGGTGCGAGAGAGACAGAGCGAGTGCTGCGCCACCCACCGCCACCGCTGTGTCGAAACATACGCCGGCAGCCGGGCCGAGATCATCTTTCGACATGATCGACCCTCTTAATGATTCAACGTCCCGATGTGATTTAAGGATTTAGGGATGCCCCCTTCTCACCTGAGGCTTGCCTGAGGCTTGGCTTGAGGCTTTTGCCTCAGCCTCCAGGACCCCCCGCGGGACGGCGCCCGTGAAGGGACCCCGGCAGGATGCCGATTCCGGAAAAGTGCTCTCGTCGCTCTGTCTCTCTCGCACCCACGGGGCGTTCCACAGGTGTGTGACAGAGAGAGAGAGAGAGAGAGAGAGAGAGAGAGAGAGAGAGAGGCGAAGCACCAGACGGGAGGATGCTGGTCCAGACAACGGGCCCTCCTGTCCTGTCGCCTGGAGTGCAGTGTAGTAGCTTTACAGTGTGGGGGACTCGACTTCGCGCTTTGGGAAACGCACCATGCTCTCTCGCTGCGTTGCGGTCGAATCGGCGCCAAAAAGCGGCCGGAGTCACACTCTGCGATTGAATGGGCAGTGCAGTGACGAGGCGTTAGCCTGCAGACTGATTTCGAGAGTCGTTTTCGTCGCTCTGTCTCTCTCGCACTCATGGGGCGTCCCGTATAGGTGCGAGAGAGACAGAGCGACGAAAACGACTCTCGGAATCAGTGTGCAGGGCCCTGGCCTTTCGACCGCACGCCAAAACGAAGAGCTGTGCAGGTAGCTCAGGTTTGTCGTGGCTGGAGCGACGCTGGAGCGCGCATGCGTCGAGGCCCAGGCCCTTCCCGAAGGAATCACTGCACTACAGGAGGACGGCCTCGAGTGGGATCCCCAGGTGTGACTTGCATGTACCTGGCGGCCGCAGCAGCACAAACACGGTCCCAGACACCCAGCCGCCACCGCGCTGTCTCCCTCGCACCCCTACGGGACGCCCCATGAGTGCGAGAGAGGCAGAGCGCGGCCGCAGGGAAGCCCCTTGCTGGGTACTACTGCACTCAAGGGCGGATCCTAAGACGGGTTCCGCTAACGTTGCCTGGTGAGGTAAAACTGTGTCCTTTTGCCTACCTTCCAGGGGGCTTTGCTGCCTCCATAGCCCCCCCCCCCTTTTCTCTCCCTGGATCCGTGCCTGGCTCCTCTGGCAGAGTCCCACAGTGGGTGCGATGCCATTCCCTTTCCAGTTTCCAATTAGTAGTCCAGTGCGGTGACAAGGGTCCGAAGTCCAAGACGGACGCCCTGACAGGTGGGAGCATCGGTCCGGTGGCATTCCAGTGCACCCCCTAACGTCTCCATACTGTCCCTCTAGCCAACTGGATTCGAGGTGCGCAGGGCTCGGCACGGCCCGGCGGATGCCGCGCTTATGCTCGTTCCGAACGCGGCTCTGTCTCTCTCGAACTCATGGGACGTCCCGTAGGGCTGCGAGAGAGACAGAGCGACGACGGGGCCGCTAGGAGGGTGACGCACCGCGTCCCACAGGTGCACTGGGGCGCTGTGCAGGTGCGCGACGCACGTCCCCGCGTCGTGGAAGGAAGGTCTGTGTGGAACGGTTATTTTTCGGGGGGGGGGGGGGGGCCTTGCGGAACTGCTCGAGAGGGGCCCTTCGAACGCACAGGCGTCCACGTCCACGAACGGGCGTTCCACAGTGGGCCTTCTGGCCTTCTGGCCCACTGTGCGTTCCGAGGGCAGAAGGGCCTCCACTACACTGGCCGCGCCGCCGCGAAGGGACGCGACGGGACGCGAAGGGCCGTTTGGGCAAACTGAAACTCACACTGCGCACACAGAGAGGTCGACCCGTCGGTCAATACTCGTGAGTACCTCGGCCGCAGCGAAACAGCGGTGACTAGCCAGAAAATAGAGAAAACAAGCTTCCATCGTTCAACATTTTCCGGATTTTTCTACATTTTTTAGTCACGACGAAGTCTTATGTCCACCCCCCGTGTGATTTTATCCTCTTTTTTCACATTTTTTCGAAATTTTCTGTACGATTGTGTTGGGACTTTCCAAAGTGGTTGAACTTTGTACCTAAAAATGGTTAAGTTTATTTTTTTTTCAAATTTTGGATGCGCTGTGGCTTGGCAGACGAGGGAACGTTTAGCTTTCCGAGAAATCTCCGCGTGATGGCTCCGCTGGCTCGGCTGGCTCTGCTGGCTCACGCCACCGGACGTCAAGGCAGTGTAGGCGCGGCGTCGGCAGCCAGGGGAGGACTATCTCCCGCTGCCATGCAAGGCGATGCAAGGAGCCGAGCCGTTCCCAGAATCGGGCGACAGGTGCGGGGGGGGGGGGGTGATATTATGAAGAACGTGAGATTAATTTAGGAAATGCGCGGAACAATACTTGACACCACTTTGACACTAAGAAATTGTGCCGAAAGATCAAACTTTTTAATTGGCCGCACACTCAACTTCTTATGCTCGTTTTTATGCGTATTACGATGGTTTTTCATCGTAAGGTACGCATAAATTTGCACATACGTAATATGCCAATTTTTCATCGTATTACGCATGAATTTCAGCGTATTACGCATGTATATCATCGTATTACGCATGAATTTGATCGTATTACGCATGAATTTGATTGTAGTACGTATGTTCTCATTTCAACGTATGTTACGATGGCCCTTTCAGCATAAGAATCTGAGGGTGCGTAGCTTTGCTGGATGGTTTTTGATCGTCCCATCAAACGGCCCAGACAAGCAGGACCATCGGAAGTTTCGGAAATCTTAAATGCAAAGCGGTTAGGATTAAGTTCACTGGAAAAATAAAAGTGGTACAAATTTGTTCGATATTTCGCACAGATCTGTGCGTTTTTTGGTACAAATTTTAGCGAAAACCTCACATGCCTAAAATGGGCTGAGCCACGTACAGTTCACAAGTTCGGTCACGGTGCAATGAAAATTGTTTGGAATCGATGTTCAAAATTCATAAACCCTTTTGAACCTATTTAGTAACACAATTTTCAAAGTGTTTTTTTTTTTAAACATTTAAGCACGAAGTAGCCGTATAGTTTCCCCTGGGTTGGCCTTTCCCAATGCCATTTCAAATTTTTTTGTACAATTTTTTTGACCACACGAGGCAGAAATTTTTTCTCTGGTTTTCTTTGCTCAACTTCCGCGGCGATTGAAACAGCGGTCCGGATTTCTCGCGGCGTAAACTGTCTTCGAAAGCGAACGCCAAATGTGCGCTGCGATCCGATTGGATCCGTAATGCCCTCGTTCTCTCGGCCTTTTTACGAGCGGGCCGCTTCGCTCTGTCTCTCTCGCACCCTTACGGAGCGCCCCATGAGTGCGACAGAGACGGAGCGACCAATCCGAATCGCCCGGCTGCGTCTGGCTGCAGCACGGCTGCAGTGTGCGACTATTAACGAACCGAGGAGTTTGTTGTTCCAATTAGGCAATTAATCAGCTGGCGGTATGACGGCCCGATCGTCCCGTGAATGGCTATTAGGGCTGCGTGCGTTGCCACGGCGCGACAGCTCATCGCACGCCACGCCTTGCCATGCACGCACGCAAGGCACGCCACGCACGCATGCTAAAAGAAAGGCGTGCCGAGACGGGCCGAACCAAACGGGAACGCGGGCAGCGGGCTGATTCCGAACAATGATTTCATCTCTCTCTCTCTCTCTCTCTCTCTCTCTCTCTCTCTCTCTCTCTCTCTCTCGGCGGGCTGTTGGAAATCGCTCAGCAGGTTTCAATCAATGGGAACGGCTCCGCGTGTTATTCGTTGACGAATTAGAACGAAGCGCGGCGTGCACTCCGCCGCGGACGTGACCAGAATGCGCGTGAATCGCCTGTCTCTCTCACACTTGTCGACCCTCCGGCATGAGTGCGACAGAGACAGAGCGACCAGAAAACTGTTCGGAATCAGTTTGCGGAACTGGCCGAGCAATGTCGGAGACCACCCGAAATGATGGACGAAAGAGCAAAATCGCTACAGTTCCTGGATCGTGTCTCTTCCGCTCCGGAAACGGGTCTCACTTCGGAAATGGGTTCAACCTTCCCGCGCGAGAAAAACGACGAAAATGCGAGTGTTCCTTCCTTGTGACGTGGTTTCGAAAGGAGCAAGACTCCAAATTGCGGTTGCGAGACCCCATGCAACTCACGCACACGCACGCACGCGCACACACACACACATACACGCACACGCACAAACGCGGACCGGGCGAGCTGGATTTGTACGCATGCCAATCCAATTCACGCGTAGCGCCGGGCTAAAAGGTGGACCACACGTGTGAGTGTCTGTGTGTGTGTGTGTGTGTGAGAGAGAGAGAGAGAGAGAGGGGGGGGGTGAGTGTGTCTGAGAAAGACCGACAGATGGAAGGGTGGGGAGTGGAGTGAACGGAGAAATGCACGCGCTCAGCCTTGGCTCAGGCGGCCGGCCTGATCAATTATTTAAAACAACTTAGTAAAAAGCGGGTTGCAGCCGTCAGATCGATGACAAGCCGTCGAGCAAATTGGCCGACAATAATAATCGATACTCGATCGGTTCGATAGTATCGACATCACGGCGCCGCGCCGGACCACGCCCCGCGGTTGAGCGATTACCGCGAGGCGGCTGGGGGCCAACGAGGAAGCGAGGGACATCTCGAAGGCATCGCATCGCACTCGGTGGATCGTTCAAGAGGACTCGATTTCGGGCTCATTTTATGGAGGACTCGGGTTAGGGTTCCTTTATGGATGATGAGCTTTGGAGGGCTTGAATTCTGGCTCATTTTTGGAGGACCAGTTCAGGAAGACTCGAATTCAGGCTCATTTGGAGATGTTGCTGTTTACTCTCTTGCATGGGAATGGTACCAGCAGAGGCGGAAACAACTTTGCCAAAATTTGAATAAATTCCACATTCACGCTGCAAAACGCCTGCAAAGTAGTCCCCGCAATCATCGCACACAACTTTTCAGTGCAACCCCTTGGTGCCACCGATGAACTGTTCGATGGGCAATCCATTTTCCCCATCGTGAGAATGTGCCTCGAAAGGGGTCAAGCCAGAGTCGGCGGCCCGAGACAGTTTAGCATGCTGCAGTGACACTGACCCGTGTCCTGGCGCGCGACGCCCGACGCTATCAGGTTCGCACTCCCTACTCCAGTGTACCAGACCGGGGGTGCTACCGTCGGCCTGTCACCCAAGAAGTAGCAACAGGTACGGCACTACAGAACGAAACGAACGAGCAAAAAGACGTCCTACCTTCTGTCGCACGAGCAGTGCATGACGGTGTTGACTCTCCAGTTGAAGAGGCCGTACTTCTCCTCCAGGGCGCCGATGTAGTGCCGGCAGCCCATGTCGTGGTGCCGGCAGCACCGGTCCACCCGCGAGAAGGCCCCCAGCTGCTTGTAGGAGGTGGCCGAGAAGCCCTTGCCGCACCACTTGGTGCCGGGGACGCGCATGGCGTCCAGGAGGTCGCGCTTCCGCCTGAAAGCACACCACCACGCTCAGCCGAGGCCGTCCAGGCCGTGGGCCAGGCCGCCAGCCGCACCGCGCGCCGAACGCCAACACCGCACCGGACAGCAGCAGGTAGGTCTTCCGGCGCTTCTCCTGTGCCTTCTGTTCAGCTTTCTTCTCGTCTTCTTGATTTTCTGTTGTCTACTTTCTTCCTGATTTTCTTTTGTCTAATTTCTTCCTAATTGTCTTTTTTCTACTTCTTCATTTTCTTCGTTTGTATTTCTTCTTCATTTTCTTCGCGTATTTCTTCTCCATTTTCTTCGTGTATTTCTTCTTTATTTTCTTTCCTATTTTCTTCCTAATTTTCTTTGTCACTCTCTTCTATTCTTACAGTTTCAGCTGTTGGTGATAATCTAGCCTTCTCCTTTTCCACAGGAATATCAGGAACAGGTGTTTTCCCTGTTTTGCAAACCACCCTGCCTCCATGTGACCGATATCTAATGGGTCAACCAACCCCAACACAGAGACACCAACGGACTCGCGATCGAATCGCAAAGTAGAGACAAAACTCATATCCGCGAACCTGGAAAGTCAACGGGACCCTGGAGGGAACATAACGCAAGCCCTGTCCACAGGATGGGGGGCCTAACACTCCCTGCGCTCGCCGAGTAGGACTTCCTGAACCCAGCGTCCACAGCACTGGCAGAACCGAAGCGAACATTAACGCCTTGAAGCGAAGTGACTACCACGCTTGAATGAAGCGTGACAACTAGGCTTCCGTTTCATCAGTGAGGGGCCTAACCTTCCCTCCGCTCCCGCGTGAGCAGAACCCCCTGAACCCAGCCCAGCTTACTCTACCTCTTGTCGCAGCCGCAGTAGCTGAGGGTGAAGGGCCGGTAGTTGAAGAGGCCGAACTTGGTGTGGAAGGCGGGGATGGCCATCTTGCACTGGTCGTGCCTTCTGCAGCAGCGGTCCGTCCGACTGAAGGCGCCCAGCGAGGAGTACGCGTCGGCGCGGTGGTGCCGCCCGCACCACTTGGTCCCCGGGGCCATGAAGGCGTCCTGCAGGCTGCGTTTTCGCCTACAACACCAACCTGCTGCTCAGCGACGGCCAACGCCACCTCGAAGCGGGACGGCAAGGAGCACGCACAGCAAAGCGACAAGCACGACAGAACAGTACACACTGAGAAATGCTCATGTACTACCGTGTGCAAAAGAATCCGACCGTCGCTACCCCGCGCGCAAGAGACCATCCATAAGGCTAGCGTTGTAAATCACTGACGCGTGGAGTAGTGACGGTCGGATTCTTTTGCACACGGTAGTACTTTCATTTTTCCATGACTTGACAAAGTCGTATTCATTTTAAGCAACTCACAATTTAGAAGGAATAAAATTTCCATATTGTGCTTTGGTATTTCTAGAATTGTACCATGTTTATGTGCGAATTTGCAAATAACTTGCACATTGACGTATACGTCAATACTATGTTAAAAAAGTCCATAAGCATTAAGTGTGTAACTTACAAAGCTTTTTAAAAATATCTGTTTTAAAATTGACGAACTTTACGTAGTAGTTTTTGAAACTTAATGAGCACTATATACAGTTTCTTTTTCAAATCTCTATCTAAAAATGTTTGCGAAATTCATTGAAAAGGTTAACATTTTATGGAATGAATTCAAAACAAAACTTGTTTCACACTCTTTAAAAGTATCACTAATTAATACTGAACGTAGACTGCACTATATACACTGTGTCATTGTTTTGCGTCGTTTTGGCTCTGGTCGCGTTCCTTGTTCCGTCCGAAAGTACACATCATTGCAAATACAGTAAAAAGCACAATCGTCAAATACAATCAAATAAAAATTACAAGAGAAAGGGCAGAAAGCATAGGTTTGAACACAAAAGCGGTATCCAGGGTAAACGATTTGCCTACGCAAACTAAGAAATATGTCCGAAGTTAAATTTTTTGCTTGAACATGGAAAGCTCGTCCCATTTTACGTTTTCTTTTTCTGATTCACTGAAATGATTCTACGCGGCCCACCTTGGGCGTCGAGGATTCCGTTTTTATTGTTTATTGGACTGCGCGACAGCACCTTGAAGGTGCGGGGAAGGCCGTGAGTAAAGGGCCCCGCCGATTTATGAAGAGGCAGTTGGTCATCTCGCGAACCGGTCGAAAAAAATAATGCAAGGATGTAAATGGTTTTATCTGGCGGCCGTTCCCTTCTGGTTGAGAGCGGGGTGTGGCGACAGCCGATAGGCCGCTTGAAAGGACAGCAAAAAGTAAACAAGGGGATTCCACGAGAATGAATGAGAGAGTGAAAGTGAAATTACGGAAGTATCTACACGATTTGTCAGCTTGAACCAGAAACGCCCATACAAGTAAAGCGGCTCCTGTTGGTTACAGATCCACACAGGAAATTGGAAAATGCTAATGCAGGACCGTGGCCTTGCAGAACGGCGAGGAGGAAAATGCAGCCGTTCCCTTCATGTCTGTCGGCTCTTTCTTTGCCCAATAAAAATTTGAGGCCACTAAAAGTTGTTTTTACGAGCGGTAAAATGAATTCCTCGCATACATGAATGGGAAACGGGTGCGGCCCCTTCATCGACGCCTCCGATTGAGGTGACGCAAAACGCCACCGTTAATTTTTTCGGTTTTCTAGAGACCGCAAATTTTGTAAATTCTGAGAAAAGGACGTTTGGGAGCTAAAAGGAGTTTATCTGCTTGTGAGGGACCCGCAGCTCGCTGGCTGAGAGCTGAGCTGGCCAAACTAGTGGGATCTTATCGAGGGAAGTAGCACGGTGCATAAACTAGAAGGCAGTAGAGGCCCAGCAGATACTTTCTAGAAGGCTCCGCGGCACAGAAGCACAACCAATACAAACTACGCAACAGGAAAATACAAGCCACTGAAAAGTGCATAGCAAAACAAGGACAACTGAGGTGCTGTACAGATAAACGTATGCATGTGCACAGTGCAGAAGATTTGATTTTGTGAAAAACAATCATTTGCAAAACGAATAAGCCCAAAAACGTTGCTAATTGCACATGCAACTATACTATGACAGTGTATGCAACAATGAAGAAACTAAACTATCGAGCTTAAACAGCTTAAAATTATCGAAGTGGAAAATAATTTTTTCAGAAGTTTTTTTTAATTCTATAGAGGCGTAAGCATTCCTCTCATTGTTAGAGTAACGACCTGAGAAAGGTCTTTTTTTTCTAGCAATTACCGAGTATGGCACTCGAGAAGCGTGTGATTCCCACGCATTAAAGTCTCTACGAGTATTTCGCTACAGAATGCAAGCGGAGGGGAAAAGAAAGGAAGCTCCGGTTAGGGGGGCTTGATGATTAGTGAGCCAATCGCAGAACGACGGTGGGTTCGCTGTCGCTGCTCCGAAGGGTCGGTACTCCTGCCTTGCTCTCGGTGCCTTTTCCAAGCGTTGAGTCGCATGCCTTTGCTGCTGCTGTTTCGGTGCGGTGGTTGGTAGCACAGTGCACGGTGCGGCTCGGTACGACCACACATCGTTAGCACACGGGGTTTCCCCTTTCAGTTAGAAATAGAGCAGTGTTTTAACACACACACACACACACACACACACACACACAGGTTGATAGATTACAGAAGGGATGCACACAGTGTCAGTGACTTCCAATTCGTCATAGAGAATCGGAAAGAAACACTGAACGGCGCTCCTGGTTTCTAACAGAGTTGTGAAGAAAAGCAAACACAAACACGTGTTGACACTTTGCAAACAGGATGGATCTCACATGCCGTTCACAAACTGATGCGGTGCTTCCGACCCATGTCAATCATGCCACTCTGATTTAAATACAAATTGAACATGCTACCCGTGAAAATATTTTTGGTTAGGGGAGAGTGGGGCACATAAGTCCATAAATTTTGCGAAAACAAAGCGACTGACGCTCGGATAGCCAAAAGAAACAGAACCGGACCAATGTGCCCCACTATCCCCTTCGTTAATTTTTGAATCTTCGAACTTTCACTGCAAAGCCAGTGGTAAGTTTGCTTGCCACAAATTTGGCAAGCCGTTTTGAATGCCAAAATTTGGCAAGCTTTGGTCGGAAATTTTCATAAGCTTGCCAAATTTTGGCAAGCAAGGTGGTATTTCCGGGCCAAGCTTGCCAATTTTTGGCACTGAAAACGGCTTACCAAATTTGTGGCAAGCAAACTTACCACCAGCTGTGCAGTGTTGTCATTATCTAAAGCTGACAAGGCATTGAATGTTATCTGATGAACTCAACAAAAATTAAAGTTTCTTTTTAAATCTTATTTTACAATCAAGGGTCTGAGTTGACTCTCAGCGTGTTCATGCCGTGCCACCCACACCACAAAAACAAATTGAGTTCCGTTCTTAGTGTTGTGGTCCTCACCTCTCCAGCTCGTGCTTGGCGGCCTCCTCGCCGCGCTCGTGGCCGTCCACCAGCCTGCGCATCTCCTGGTGGTTGCGCTCGCAGTCGGCGCGCAGCCTGGGGTAGTCCAGCCAGGCGGCCACGTCGTCGGGGAGGGCCTCGTCGTCACCGAGGACGCGCACCGTCACGTTCCTGGCCTCGGACGCGCTGCCGTGCCGCACGGCCTCCATGTCGTCGTGGAAGGCCTGCAGGAAGGCGCGCACCGAGGGCTCGTGCTCCACGTACTCGCAGTCGCGGAGCTCCTCGGCGCCGGAGTAGATGAGCTGCACGAAGTGGCGGCCGTCCGTCACCTGGCGCAGGTGCAGCTGGGGCCTGGCGGGCAGAGAGAGGGAGACACGCGGGGTTAGTCGTCGTCATCATACGTCGCTCTGTCTGGATCTGGATTTGTTGTCACTTCGTGTCAAAATTGTGAGTGATATTTTCATCAATTCAAAAGTGAAGACGGTTTCAGCTTCAACACTTATTTCATGTGCGTGACAACAGCTTGATAAAACTCTTTGCCATCAAACGAGATAGCATATCATCATTATCATCACCATCATCATCTGATTCATCATCTGATTATTCATCATCTGATTCATCATCATCTGATTCATCATCATCTGATTCATCATCATCTGATTCATCATCATCTGATTCATCATCATCTGATTCATCATCATCAGATTCATCATCAGATTCATTATCATTATATTCATTATCATTATACTCATCATCCGATTCATCATATTCAAATATTCTCCATGAATCTGCGAACAACCATCGTAAATGCAAGAAGATCCTTCATGCCAGAGGCACCTCTGTTAATACCCAATTTATTTATTTCAGGGCCGCATGCTGCCTTTCGACGTTCGAGTTCGCGACTGCGATTGGGTGAGTCCAAATTAACCTTAGAAATAGCTCGAATTCCGTTTTTTTTTACGGTGGGTGAATCTCATCCCACCTGGCGCCGCGGACGACCGGCCAGACGATAAAGAAAGAGGACAGAGCGAGTGCGCGCCGCGAAGCAAGGCGACGAGCTGCCGTTCGGAATGTGGACCTGAATCTAGATCTGAACCTGAATGCCGCGAGGAATTTCCGTGGGCTAGGGCAGGGGGTGAACACCCTCACTCGCGTGCTGGAGAGCACTGGAACACACTGGAGGCGGCGGCCGCCCCTCCAGACCGCGCTCCAGGGCCAGACCACCCCAGCAGCCTTCTCCAGCCCGCCGAGTGGGGGCGGAACGCGTGTCGTCGCCACCGTTCCCCTCAGACCTCTCTCTCTCTCTCTCTCTCTCTCTTTCTCTCTCTCTCTCTCTCTCTCTCTCCCCTCTCTCTCTCTCTCTCTCTCTCTCTCTCTCTCTCTTTCTCGGCGCGTCCAAGGAGGTGCGACCACAAACTAACGGACGGCGGGCTACTGTGGAGATCCTCTCTGGGCTGCCCGCCACAAAACTATACTTTATAGCATGTTGCGCAAAAGCGCGGACACAACACACACACACTCACACACACAGACACACTCACACAGACACACTCACACACAAGACCGCATTCGGCCAGATCCGCGCGACGCCGATTATGAAGACGTTTGTGGTGCCACAGTGGTGTGACAACGGCGACCATTAGTCGTGGCCGGGCGAGTCATCACGGGCCGCTATAACTCTCTGGAGTCGCGCTGGAATTCGCGTCACACGCCGCGGTGGTCACTCCGTCAGCAGTGCTTCTGTTTGCTGCCTGTCTCTCTCTCGCCCGCATTCATGGGGTAGGAGAGAGAGAGACAGAGAGAGAGAGAGAGAGAGAGAGAGAGAGAGGGGGGGGGGGGGGCAAAATGAGCCTGCAGGTGCGGGGGGTGTCATTGCGCGTGAATATTAAGCCGCGGTAGGGTGCACAACATTCCGAGGGAGGGCCGCCGAGGGGAGGGGGAGGGGAAAAAGAAGGGCCATACACAAAGAAAGCGAATTTACAAGTGGGAGAAGAAGTGTTAAATAAGGCCATCGCCCTTGCGGCTGCCAAATTGTAGTAAGGTCCATTGAAGGCCTCCCTCCTCCTCCTCGCCCTCCTCGTCGTCGTCGTCCTCCTCCTCCTCGTCCTCCTCCTCCTCCTGAGTCATTCCCTCGCGTGCCGAACGGGCATGGGGTGGCGCCCGGCGGCGGTGGTTCTCGCTAAAAGGCCCCACTTCATTCTGTTCCGGTTTGTTGACCCAACTCTGCCAGCGCGATGTTTGATTTTCTATTTTGACTTCTGTCTGGCGGCGCCCGCAGGTTAGGTCAGGTCAATTTAAATTGAGTTAGGTCAGGTTCTGCAAGGTTGGGTGAGCTTAGGTGAGGTAAGTTCTGGGAAGGTGTAAGGAAATTTAAGGTTTAGCGTGAGGAAAGGTGAGCTCAGATGAGGTGTGGTATACATGAAGTCTGGCTGGGTAAGGTCAAGGGAGGTGTAAGGAGCTTCAAGATACTGGCCAAAAGTGAACTTGAGGTGAAGTTGGCTTGGATGAGGTTAGGCGATGTGAGCTTAGATGAGATCAGGTGTAGCTTAGATGAGGCTACGTGAAGTCAGGTGAGGTGGGCTAAGATGTTGTATGAGGTCAGGGGAAATGAATAGTAAAAAAAGATGTAAGGATCTTCAACGTGGTGGCTTAAAGTGAGGTTAGGTCAGGTCAGGTGAGGTAGAGCTTAGATGAGGTTAGGTCAGGTCAGGTGAGGTAGAGCTTAGATGAGGTTAGATGAGGCCAGGTAAAGTGGAGCTTAGATGTGAGGTCAGGTGAGACCAGGTGAGGTGGAGCTTAGATGAGGTTAGACGAGGTCATATGAGGTTAGATGCGGCCAGGTGCGGTTAGGCAGCAATCTGTGACCATGGCGCTGCTGAGGCGGCCTGATCGAGGACGTGTAGCTCACGCGCACGGTGCCGTGCCATTGCCGTGCCCTGCAGTGCGACACGCCGGGACACGCGGCCATACGCAATAAACGCATGTTTTATCGAGGAGCCCAGCAAGTACACGACTTTTGGCGACTCGATCGCCACGCCCTGATTTAGGGACGCCGATTCGGGATCACAGCA
Organism: Thrips palmi; assembly: GCF_012932325.1. NCBI lineage: Eukaryota > Metazoa > Arthropoda > Insecta > Thysanoptera > Thripidae > Thrips > Thrips palmi. The sequence continues at coordinate 8,361,604 of NW_023144622.1, forward strand.
GCGGCAGTGTTGCCACCGCAACAGTATGGAATATTTACTGCGAGGTCCAAGTGTTACTCATGCAACTTAACACACACACGCACACATACACACACACAGATCAGAGCGCGCGGGAGGCAGGAGATTCTTTCTAAAGGGAAACTGCGTGCATGAGGTTAGATTTGGACAGTGTCGTAGCAGGCTGGCTGGCCGGCTGGCACCCCCGCTGGGGGGCGCTAGTCGTCGTCGGCGTGCTAGCAGGGGGGCCGGGCCCTCGGCCAGGCCAACCTGAATGCAAACGAATGATTGGTATTTGGATGGCTGTCCGCGCGGTGGACGCTGTCCACTGGGCAGTCCACTGGACGGGCCCGACTGGTTCGTAAAGCGTGCCTTTCATAACATTGTGATAGAGCCGCTTGGGCGCAGCTCGCGGCATGGCGTCGCCAGCGCTCTGTCTCTCTCGCACCCTGACGGAGAGCCCCACGAGTGCGAGAGAGACAGAGACGACTCTGCCGGCAGTGCGGCAGGGCAATTAAAACTAAAGGGAAAATGGCTCCCTTTGCCGAGTGGCCGATAAATCAGGGGGAATTTTTGACGGCCAAAGCCGAAATGTAAAGCAGCTGCACCTTGGGCTCCCTTGGGCTGCCCGCGGAGAGGAAATCCCATTTCCGCACGAAGGCGACTCGCGAGGTCGAGGCGGTGGTCATTCCCTGCTCGGCCGTCCGACTGAACGCAGCCGTTCACCTCGGGCGCTGTTCCACCCCAAAGCTCGCATGCTTTCGTGCTTCTGGTGCAGCAGACTGATTTCCGACAGTCGTTTTCGTCGCTCTGTCTCTGCCGCGCACCTGCCTAGGATGCCGCACGAGTGCGAGAGAGACAGAGCGATGAAAACGACTCTCAGAATTAGTCTGCAGGCCGAAGCAGGCCGCATGACTTGGTGAAGGACGTGCTCAAGAAGACAATAAAAATTTATTGAATTATTGTTGACCATGGTACAAGTTTTTGCTCATATTAGGTTTGAACAATTTTATTTTCGAGTTAGTTTTGATTTGCGTTTTTTTTTCGGGTCGACCAAGGTAATTGGAGGAGAGTGGAGGAGAGAAGGGGGATGTTAATGAAAGCCGGGGGCGGTCTATCATTGATTTCGTGTCCGACCGACACCTCTCTCTCTCTCTCTCTCTCTCTCTCTCTCTCTCTCTCTCTCTCTCTCTCTCTCTCTCTCTCTCTCGTGGCCGGTGGGCGCCACACCTCCGAAGTCGATGCCATAGAGCCGATGCCCCAGTCACCTCCGAGGCCCGACGCTGCCCGAGGCATGGCGGGCCGAGCAGGGCCACTGGGCCACTTTACGACGACTCGCAATGGGACGAGTCCACGAGTCCCAGAAATTGAAATCTCTGTCCTGGTGGTCGCAGCGGCCACGCGCCACGCCCTGTGTGTCTGTCTGTCTGTCTGTCTGCTGTCTGTCTGTGTCTGTCTCTGTCTGTGTGTCTGTCTGTATGTCTGTCTGTGCCTGTCCGTCTGTCTGTGTCTGTCTGTGTCTGTCTGTCTTTCTGTCTGTCTGTCTGTCTGTCTGTGTCTCTGTCTGTCTGTCTGTCCGTCCGTCTGCGACAAGGTCGTAACGGGTGCGACCCGTGCTGGTCAATGGTGCGATGAAGACAGCGGTCCCGTTGATCATATGGGCGGCACAATTAATGATCGGTACGCCGCCGCAGCGTGTCCAACGCGAGGGTGGGCCCCGCCCGCCGCGCCCCGCCCCGCCCCGCCCCGCCCCGCCCCGCCCCGAGTCTCGGCCCCTCTTTACGACCGATCAGCAGCCCCGTACGCGGCTGTGGGGCAGGGCCAGGGGCGAAGCAAGGCGTAGCTAAGGTGTCGGTACTTCCGATAAGGCAACCACACGCACCGGTACAATGAGTCGTCCTGCTCGCATTCGTTCCGGGGCGTAAGTGCAGCCCGCCCGCCGCGTGCCGTGGGCGGGGCGGGGCGGGGTGAGGAGGGGCGGGGCGGGGCGGGGCAGCGCTGTCCGATCTAATTCGAATCAGAACAATAAGCGACAGCGGGGTGCCTCCAGTTCCAGAGACTTGAACGCACCACTGGTTGCAGTCCGAGGGGCACCCGAAGCGTTCCAGTGAAGCATGTGTCAGCTGTCCGTCTATCAAGGTGTGTTGTTCTCCAGGCGCTCTTTCCCAGCAAACTCTTCGGCCAGACACGTCGCGGTGTAGCTGGGCGGCGCTCAGTGGGCCAAGACCGGTGGAGGCGGACAAAACTCCAGACGCGTTTTGAGCTCCAGAGTCGCTGAACAGGACTCGAACCGAATGATGTGTGACCCCACCAATGGATTCCTCGTTCGGAGAGCAATCCATTGGTGGGGTCGGACGTTCGTTTTAGTCCCATTTAACGACGCTGGAGCTCAAAACGCGTCTACAGTGTTTTGGCAGCCCGCGCCGGTCTTCTGGCCCACTGTGCGGTGCGTAGCCGTGCATCCTGCGTCTCGGCACGGCCGGCAGGGGGTTGTTGACTTTGACTTTCCAGGGCGGTTTTGAGGGCTGTCGAGGCTGGAGGGCCCTGGAGCTGGAGAAGAAGTACCGGAGGGTGGTCCGACACGCGACGCCGCGCCACGCCGCGTTTTGTTGGCATCAAGTGACAAATTGGCGGCGAACAATGGTGGGCCGCGGCGAGAGGAGGGGCGGGGCGTGGCGGGGCGGGGCAGGGCGGGGCGGGGCGGGGCGGGGCAGGGGTCAGCACCGATGCAATTAGTTTCCTCCGGCTGCTGGAGTCTGAGCCCGCGGGACTCCAGCTCCACCGGCGTGCGAGAGAACGGCCGTGGCGAGCCCAACGCGCACGCACACCCCTGTCTCCACCAGCCCCCCACCCGCCCCCCCGCCCACCCCGCCCCCACCCCGCCCCGCCCCCCCACAGCGCTTCCGCAGCCAGTTTCCGAAGTCCTCTCGAGGAGTGCCTCCCCGCCCTACCGCCCCGCAGACCGATTCCGAGAGTCCTTTCTCGCCACTGTCTCTCTCGCACCTACACGGGACGCTCCATGAGTGCGAGAGAGACAGAGCGACGAAAACGACTCTCGGAATCAGTCTGCTGCAGCTTGGCAGGGGAAAAACGCGGCGCCTGTGTGGGCAGTGCAGGGTGCTGGCGGCTATCAGTCACAAAAGCCGCGCCACTGTCGAAGCCCCACCGAGTTTGTGCATAGCAACATGCAGTGCAGTGCCTCTCGGTGCAGCGGGCCGAGCCTTCGTGAGTGATAGCACTACACGTGGTGCATCGGGGGGCAACGCGAGGTCGTTCACATTCGGGACGCCCCCGCCTGCACACGGATTCCGAGAGTCGCTCTATCTCTCTCGCACTCGTGCGGCGTCCCGCATGGGTGCGAGGGAGACAGAGCGACGAAAACGACTCCCCGCGGCCCCCTGCGGCGAGCCCCCCGCGACGACGCGGACGTGCTAAACACACGACGGACTGGTCGACTAGTCCGGCGACTAGGTGCCCGCCCGGCCACGGCCGCGGCCACGGCCTCCACGCGCACAGAGTACAGTCACCTCGGAAAGACTCTCGAATCGTTTTCGATCCTTGCCTCGAGAGGCGCGTGATCTTTGAAAATGGTTACCCTTCGATCGGTATCTCTGACTCGCAGAGTAACTCGAGAGGGCGGCCCCTCACAGTGGGCCAGAAGATCGGTGGAGGCGGCCGAAACTCTCGACGCGTTTTGAGCTCCAGAGTCGCTAAATGGTACTCGAATCGAACGTGTGACCCCACCAATGGATTGGTCTCCGAACGAGGAATCCATTGGTGGGGTCACACGTTCGATTCGAGTCCCATTCGGCGACTCTGGAGCTCAAAACGCGTCCGGGATTTTGGCCGCCTCCACCGGTCTTCTGGCCCACTGTGCCCGTGCTCCAGCAGGCTGTTGCCGAACAGCGCGCTCCTCCGCTTCGTCTCACTCGCATTCAAGGCGGGCTCCGTAGGGGTGCGAGAGAGACAGAGCGACGAAGCAGAGTTCGGAACCAGGGCACTGTACAGGGCGGCCTTGGGGGCTCGAGCCGTGTATGTGTGTCGGTCCGCCTCCCCCTCGGCCCAACACACACACTTGACTCCCAGGACGAAAAGGAAGGAGACGCGAGTCCTGCGTCATGCAACCGCGGCATTAATCAAGGGTGGTTCCAGAAGGGCGTGGCGCAGACAAGTACGTAGCAAGCGTAGCCAGGGGCGTAGCTTAGGGCGTAGCTAAGGATGTTGCTTAGCCTTAGAAGTTATAGCAAGTAAGGGTGCACCCTCAGATTCTTATGATGAAAGGGCCATCGTAACATACGTTGAAATGAGAACATACGTACTACAATCAAATTCATGCGTAATACGATGAAATTCATGCGTAATACGATGATAGACATGCGTAATACGATGAAATTCATGCGTAATACGATGAAAAATTAAGCATAATACGTATGTGCAAATTTATGCGTACCTTACGGTGAAAAACCACACGGTAATAGCGGAACCTGGTTTTCCCAGGAAGCCTATGGTAGGGACATAGGTGATTTCCACGGAGGTCCTGGGAAAACCAGGTTCCGTTTTTACCGTGCATCGTAATACGAATAAAAACGATCATAAGATGTTGAGTGTGTGGGTAACCAGCAGTTGATGACTTCGTGTCATTTTCTATCTCACACGTCGAGCGTTTCTTTTTCGTGGTCCCCTTATCCTTATTTTACATTGAATTTGGTTTCATCGAGTTTGATAGTTTTTAATAGCACTTACGTTCATTCGAACACAGGTCCCTGTCGATTTGTCAGTATAAGACTCAACGGTATTTCCCCCTTCCTTCCTTCTCACGGCTAGCGGCGACACCCGTGTCCAGCAGCCCGATGCTGGAGACAGTGCTTTCGTCGCTCTGCCTCTCTCGCACTCATGGGGCGCGCCGCGTGGGTGCGAGAGAGACAGACTGAGACAACGTTCGGAGCCAGCCTCCGAGCGACAAGGGCCTCGCTGACGGCGGCGGGAAATTAGGGCCTGTCCATTGATAGCGACTCCTTGTTCGGCCCGAGTGCGACACGGCGCCCAATTTGTCAGAGGCGTGGCGACACACCGACCGCGTGCCGCGCAGCCGCCACATTCACACCTCGGAGTCACACCTCAGGCAGAAATGAACCCAGAAACTGTGCCTCTATGGCAGTGCGATAACGAAAAGAAGCCGTTCCAATGCACAGTGGGCCAGACGATCGGTGGAGGCGGTCGAAATCCCGGACGAGTTTTGAGACTGAACGTGTGACCCCACCAATGGATTGCTCTCCGAACGAGGAATCCGTTGGTGGGGTCACACGTTCGGTTCGAGTCCCATTTAGCGACTCTGGAGCTCAAAACGCGTCTAGAGTTTTGGCCGCCGGCCCTGGTCTTCTGAGGCGCGTCCTCTGCTCCCTGTCGCCACGCCACTGGCATGCCGGTCTAAGCCAATACTTCTAACGGGCCGGAAAAGCGGCTCTAAAGCCGGCGGAAATACGGCGGCCGGCCGCAGCAGACTGAGAGTCGCTTTCGTCGCTCTGTCTCTCTCGCTCTCATGGGGCGTCCCGTGTGGGTGTGAGAGAGACAGAGCGACGAAAACGACTCTCGGAATCGGTCTGCAGGCAGACGTCTGCGCGTCGTCACAAACCCTGCCTCCTGATCGGCTTGGTGACACCACTGGTGACACCAGCAACCCGATACGCGCACTCTCTTCTTAACTCCAACATCTCGCGTCTCTCTCTAAAGGGGGGTCTAGGCCGAGGCCACAGCGGGGCCGACTCCGAACAACAGCCTATTTCGTCGGCGCTCTCTGTCTCTCTCGCACTCATGCGGCGTCTGCTTGTGGTGCGACAGAGACAGAGCGATGACAGCGCTGTTTGGACTCGCTCTGCAGCTGACGCACTGGCGTGACGCTCCGCGTGGTGGTCGCTTAGGCCCCACGCAGCCGCGAACTGAGAGTCGTTTTCGTCGCTCTGTCTCTCTCGCACCCGCTGGGGACGCCCCTTGAGAGCGAGAGAGACGAAAACGACTCTCGGCATCAGTCTGCCGGCCGGGGTGGTGGTGGACGCTCACGCATTTGGCCGGGCTCCCGATCAGCTGTGGCGACAACCAGTGTAGTGGCACCGCCAGTGTGGCGGCGGTCGCGCGGCACGCGGCGGCACGCACACTGTTTAGCGTATTCGTAATTGACTGCAGTTGTCACTCGGACCGGCGGCCGCTGCCTTGCGCTGCTTTCTCCGCGTGGCGGCGCTCGGAACGCTCGCCGCCGGACAAATCGCGCGTGTCCGTGTCATAAAACGGCAAGCAACGTGTCACGAGCACAAAAAAAAAAAGAATTGAAATGAAAGTTTGAGAAAAAAGAAAGAAAATTAAACAGGAAAGAATTGAAAAGAATGGAAAGGTCCAAATTGAAACCTTGAGGAAAAATTGAAATGACAAAAAATGATGGAAACAACGAGAAAGAAACAAAAAAATAACAACAAAAAAAAACGAAAAAAAAATCAATACAAATTTGAATAAATTTAAAGGGTGTACAGTCGTTTACTGAAAGTTTACGTGGCTCTCATGATTGCGGGTGGCGACTAAACTATGGGCACGGGACGGACGTGGCCGAAAGAGGGAGGAGTAACAGTATGGCGATGATAGGAAGAAAGCTGCGCGATCAGGGGGCTGCCCTACATGGACCTATCGGCCACAAAATCGACCATAATCTCCACAATCTTTTCTCTCTCTCTCTCTCTCTCTCTCTCTCTCTCTCTCTCTCTCTCTCTCTCTCTCTCTCTCTCTCTCTCTCTCTCTCTCTCCTCTCTCACCCCTAGGTGTATGCAATTACTTCATTAGCTGTGGAAACATGGTCGGGATGACCCCAAATGAGAGGTTTCTCGCCGGACGCGACGCCAAGTGGGCAAGGCAAGAGGGTCCGGCCCCATCGGCCGCCCTGACCACAGAGCAGCCCGAGACTGATTCCGAGAGTCGTTTTCGTCGCTCTGCCTCTCTCGCACTCGTGGGGCGTCCCGTATGGGTGCGGGAGAGACAGAGCGACGAAAACGACTCTCGGAATCAGTCTGCTGGTCCAAGTGCGACTGTGCGCGGAATGCATTCGTCTCTCCAGGGAGGGTCGCTTCCATCTCAGCGCTTTGCCACCTGGCGACGCGTTGAACAGCAAAAATCCCACACACGTGTAAACCAGTCGGTCCTAACGGCGCTTTTGGCGGTTTGTTCTGGTGTCGTCGCACAATGCATCGCCATAAGACACGCTCGGCTGCCCACCCCATGGCGAGCCGTGGCGTGCCGTGGCGTGGCGTGGCACTGGACGGCCCCACGGCACGGCGCACCGTGTCCAAATACGGGTTCCGGTCCTACGAACTGGGCCGCCCCACCGCACTGGAGGAGGACATGTCACCGACAGAGGGCATGCCGTGAAACAAGAGGTGTTGGTCCCCAAATTTTTTAAGTTAAATGTTTGAAAAACGCATTTTTTAAAAAAATGGTTACTTATATTTTTTTGGCATAGTTTTTTTGGCATCATTATTTTACATTTTTGTTTCTAATTTCTGTAATGTAATGTTTTGAAAAGTTGCTCTTGTTTATAAATATTTTTTGCGTTTTCCCGCCAAGGTTGTGAATGGTCCGCAGGCTGGAGTATGACTCCTCGGACAGCTCTCCGTTACCGGACCGCGTACCCGTGTACCACTCATCCCTCGCGGCACCGTGCGGTGTGGCGGTGCAAAGCAAAGCAACACATGATTGCTCGTTGCCCACGCATCCCAACACGGGGCAGCGCGTGGCTCTGACATCACCGGACAGCAGGTCGGCGGGGAAGAACCTGGTAGCGCACAGGATTCCTCACGGAATCCTGTTACACTGCGACCCGACCCCGACCTGTTGCGAGGAGGTTTTTGCGCGCATTTTTATAGAGTCCTCTTGAAATATCTGCGGTTATCGATCACCACCCAGCATTGGGCGACTACACCGTTGAATATCGTCTAGTGAAGATTCTCTATATTTTGGTGAAAATTTTCTATATTATGGTGGTGCAGCTGACTTTATAACGTGCCTTTGAAAATTCACCGTACCTCGTTGATATTTTGACGTATTTCGTTTGTACTATCGAGAAAATGTTCACCATATTATGGTGGTGCAGCCTTTCACCGCGTGAGACATTTAGAGTGTAGTGTTTTGCAAAGACTCACATTTGTCACTTCACTAGATCCACGTGGAATCCCTCAAGAATGTCCGCCGTGTTTTTTCAGCCGCTTGGGCGTTGGGCGGGTAGCGGGGCAACGGGGCAGCACCCGGTGGCATTTGAGCGTCCCTCTTTAGACGTCGCGCACTCGACGATAACAAATGACTGGATCCTGGCTTGAAATCGTTTTTTCTGCGTGCTCTGAAAAACCATAAACAATGTCTTATTTTTGGAAGGGAGCATCATTTTACATTTTGTGTTCATCTTTGTTGTGAGCGCCTTTAAATGCTTTCGCGGCGTGATGGTCGCAGGCTAGTAGCATCCTTGGAAGCTCCCGAGGACGCGACCCGTGCACTCATCCTGGGCCCTCGATGGACGGTGCAGAAGCAAAGACCTGAGGTTGCCGACCATCGGAACACGGGGAGGTGGCTCTGAGATCACCGAAGCAAGGTGGGGGAAAGAACTGGTCACGCACGATTCCTCACAGAATCCTGTTGACAACTCAGGAGCCTGCTGGAGGAGGGTTGACCAGATTTTTTAGATCTCTTGAAATTCTGCGGATATCGAGTCAGATGCATTGACTAGACCTTCAAGAATGGTCTAGGAAATTCCTAGGTGAAAATTTCATCGCTATGGTCGTGCGGCTGACCTATGACGTGCCTTTGTCGACGTACCTCGGGGACCAACGTGACCTATGAGGCTTTACCTATGCGTTCGGTGGCTTGGCCGCTCGGACCGGGTGAAGACATAGAGTGAGCTGTCTTTCAAAGACGGTCACGAGTTTGTGACGCACAGAGCGCACGTGTGAAAAATCCTACAGATGTCCGTAGTTTTTTCGTCGCTTGTGCTTGGGCTCGGTAGCGGGCGGGGCAGACGCTTTACGTCCTCGTTCAGCGCGCGTAGACAGACCGATCCTCCTTCGTCTCTCTGTCTCTCTCGCACTCATGGGACGTCCCGTATGGGTGCGAGAGAGACAGGGCGACGAAAACGACTCTCGGAATCAGTCTGCTGCTGCAGCGCCTCGGACCGCTGGGCGGCGCTCGCGTCGCGTCGACAAGGACAGAGCATGCCTTGAACTTCGCCAAGAGGACGAGCCCACTGTAGTAGCAAGGGACATGTGGCGCCTCGATACGAGGAGGGGGAGGGAGGGGAGGAAAGAGGGGCGGGGGTGGGGGAACGGAGACGACATGGGGAGGAGAAGGAGGAAGGAAGAAGGGGGTGGACAAGGGAACTTCGCTCATCGAAGATGCACAGTGCGACATCGAAACGTTGTTGATTGTCAAACTAAGAATGCGCTTTGCTGGCGGACCCGAGATGAGGTCAGACCACAATCTGTCAGACCATCTGCATGAAACCCGGAGTACAGAAAGATCAGACTGTATGTGGTCTAGCCTCTCAAGTTGAATGGCATTAGCAAATAACAAAGGGGCACAGGTTAGGCAACCGAAGGGCACGCTAGCTCGGCGGGCTGGCCTATGCCACGATGACAGGGGCTCCTCGCTGTCGTGACGTCACCCGAGGCGCCACCAAACGTCACCGGGTCTTCCTGGGCGTGCTCCTGGGCGGCCGCCAGGCACCGGGGAAGTAGAGTAGCGTGGCGCTGGTACTCGGGCGGGCCGCGGCGGCGGGCCGGCGGGCAGGTGGTGCCAAAAAGTGCGCGCCGCAGACTGATGCCGAGAGTCGTTTTCGTCGCTCTGTCTCTCTCGCGCCAACAAGGGACGCCCCGTGAGTGCGCGAGAGACAGAGCGACGAAAACGACTCTCGGAATCAGTCTGCAGGTAGTACAGTACCCGAAGGGCCCGGGCCTTGAAATAAACTGACCCTTCCCTTCCCCCGCACCGGCCCTATTCCCTGCGCGGTGTGCGGTCACGCGCGCGAGCGGACCGCAGACAGTTTCACTGACAGATAGGCAGGCTGGCTGCATGCCGACATAGAGACATACAGACACCCAGGAATACATGCTGATAAACCGGCATACCAAACAGAAAACACCACACAAACCCCCACCCACCCCCCCCCCCCCCCCCCCCCCACACACACACACACACACACGCCCCACACGCACACGCACGCACACACACACACACATAAGTAGCCAAACAAGATCGAAAGTGAATCGGCAGTGGACCAGCTGCCTCAGTGACGCCACGGCACCAATAGAGAGACTCCATCGCATCCCGCGTCCATAGCGAAAGGGACTGCCCGTCGAGCCGTTCAATCAGTTGTCATTGCTGCAGGACTTGTAGCAGCTCGATGCTCAAAGCTCGAAAAGCTTCACTCCTTGCTTTCTTTGCCGCGAACTTTCCGTGTCCGAGAGCGGCAGGGTGTTCCAGTCGGCTGGGTGGCGTCGGGGCGTCGGCTCGCGTAGCACAAGGCGTAGCACGGGGTGAGGAGGTAGCAGACACGCCACGTGGCAGACAGACGGGCAGACAGACAGACAGACTGGTGTCAGGCTCGCGCTGCCATTGGCTGCACTGCAACAGGTGAGGTGCGTGACGTCACTCCAGGCGTGCAATACCCCTCCCAAGACTCTCACCCCGCCAGCAGGCCGGCGGCGGGCGGATCCAGAAAAAGGGGGCGGCAAACGGACAATTGACCGCACCTTGACCCTTGAAAAGCCGCAGCCTGAAAGCTATACAAACTGCCACCCTTTGCCTCTGTAAGTATGAGCAGAGAGTGCCACACGTCGCCCCTCCCTCAGGCCGGCTCGATCCGCCGCTAGCGGGCCGTGAGGCTCGGCTTGAGGCCAGGGGGTAATGACTTGTAAATTTCGTGTCAGCCGGATTACGGATTACTCGGATTACCCCCGGATTACCTCCGGATTACAATAAAAAAAATTCTGGATTACCTTTGGATTAAGCCAAATTCCCCCGGATTGCCTCAAAATTTTCCCGTATTACCCCGGATTACCTCAAAATTTCGGGTCATCCGGATTACGGATTACCAATTTGCTGTCAGTCGGACTCCCGAAGTCGTTACCCCCTCGGCTTGAGGTCAAACATGAGGCAGGCCCATCTAGATCGGAACTCAATGACCGCCTGCTCCTTCGTCATTATCATTCCTCATCGTATTTCCTTTGCCTTTCTTTCTTCCGCGGCAGCGTGCGATCGCCAATTGTTATAATGTGCTGCGCGCTCGCTTGCCCAAAGGGAACCGGTCAGTGGAGTCAGCGAGTCGTCATGAGGCCAGGGGCTCGAAACAAAAGCTTTCCGTCCCGTTCTCCTGCAGCCGCCCCGCTCCACCCCGCCCCGCCCCGCCTCACCCCGCCTCACCTCACCCCGCCTCACCTCACCCCGCCTTGCCTCGCCCTCGAACTGGAAGATTGTCCCGATTCACGCGTTACCTTCCACGGGGCAGTGGGCAAGGAGAAGTCATGTCCCTCAGACAGCGCGGGCCGACACCCACAGAGCAGACACACAGACAGAGACAGACAGACAGACAGACAGACAGGCAGACAGTTTACAAAATGTTCATATTGGGGGAATTCAAATTACCAGTGACAGGTAACCTGACAGCCACACTGACAGACAAAACAAACAACAGGTATTTGACCTCACTAAAGTCATGGAAGTTTCAAATAAATTTCCACTCAACTTTCCATTGGCTTAGCAAACCGGAAACACCCATGATTGAGTTTGCTACCTACACGAAGAGCACGTTAAAAATTTGCACTCTCATCCCAATTTGAAACTGCCAACGAACGCAAATATTTTTGTTTTTGTTTTCCTCTGTCGAACTGTCAATACCCTATTTTCCTAGCCACCATTTTTTTCAGCGGGTCAGGGAACTAGGTGGAACCGGTGATCAGTGGTCACCCTGTTGTCCTAGTCGCCAATTTTTAGGGGTTCCCAAGAACCCCTATTGTCCGAGGTCCGTGGATTCTTCCCCCCCCCCCCTCTCCGATTTTCAAATAAACAACTCTAAACTATTTCAACCATGAAAAAAAACGAAAATTCCATTTTTTTCGAAATTCATCGTGGAAATTTCCGTAAACGCGAAAAACATAAATTTGCAACAATCGAAAACGAGAACCGTTAATGATATGAAAAAATGGTTCAAATAAAAAATGTGCCACTCCTCAAAACTAAACCTCCTGGCTCATCAAAGTAACAAGAAATCGTATATGTTCTGAGCAAATGGTCAAAACATGAAAAAAAATCTCCATGGCAACGGCATGGTCCCATCGTACCACCCGTCAAAATTTAAAGTCGCCCATTTAAAAAAATCTAAACACCGTGAAATTTGAAAATGCTAATGCTAACACATTGCACGGTGTCTCAACGTTGGAACATCTTTAAAGTCTGTCACTACTAAAAAGTTCGTAGCAGAAACGACGCATTAAATTAATTTTCGTGGGTTGGCACCAATATGCTTCCCGTCTGCGCCCTTTCGAAAATCGCGAGGCTGAAAGAACGAACAGGCGCTCATTGAAACTGCCCCTCCATTGTTGCTGAGGTTGGATTGTTTGGCATGCTCTCAAAGGCTGCGGTTGTCTTGTCATGTTTTCCTCGATTTTCAACCAGTTATGGAAACGGGAACACCGTGCAATGCGATTAGCATTGGAATTTTTTTTTTCAGAGTGTCAGAGAACTAGGTCTTCTCGTACATCCGACGCGGCTGTCGCCACGGCCGCCGACCAGACGGGCGCAAGCTGTCCCATCGAGCGTGGCCGCGTCGGTTGTGGGACTGGCCCTTCTCTGCCCTGCGGGCTGATTCCGAGAGAGAGAGAGAGAGAGAGAGAGAGGAGAGAGAGAGAGAGAGAGAGAGAGAGAGAGAGAGAGAGAGACCGACGAGACCTCCCCATCAGGCTGCAGCTCTGCCCCCGTTCCCCTTCCGAAACAGCTGGGCGCCCGATTTTCATTGATGGCCCGCGCCACGAGCGAAAAGGCCATTCACACTTGGCGCGGCTTCCGGCGCCGGGGATCGAACCCGTGACGCGGGAATGCACGCGCCGAAATCGCGACTGCGGGGGCGGTGTCCGCGACTCCACGTGTTTGGAAATGCATCCGTATGCATGTGTCGCGATTTGGCGAGGAGAGTGTGTGAATGCATAAAAGTTTTTATATGATGTGTGTGTAGGCGGTTGGAGGTGTGTTTGTCTGACTGTCTGACTTAGACAACCTTTTTGAAGTATCCTTAAAAATGCATATTATTTACTTATTTTTTTTTCTTTATTAAATTATCTTATTTTCTTTATTTAAAAAAAATGTTAATTGTTTTAAAAAAAAAAAAAAACAAATTGTAAAACACTGCATCATGCACCATAAATACCTCAAGAGACATCAAAACTGCATGTTTTTTTTTGTGACAAATTTTCACACACCCCTTTTTGGCCCGCTTTGTGAACTTAAAAACCCCCCAATAAATCCTGTTATAAACTAAACTCTCTCTCTCTATATATCTCTCTCTCTCTGTGTGTGCGCGTGTGTGTGTGTGTGTGTGGATTCGCGATTCGTCCGGTCTCACGCAATGTGGTCGGCCCGCCTCACCTGACTCGGCCGTGGCGTGCCGTGGCGTGCCGTGGCGTGGCACGCCTGTGGGAAGGTCAAGGCCTGGAAAGTGACAGTGAAGCGCCACGTCGCCAAGTTCGGCAGCCGCAAAGGAAGCCGCCTTCGGTTTTGTGGCGCATGTGCGTTCGTCTGCGCTCTCGCGGATCACCCGAAGGATTTCCGATCGGATTTGCAATTCATGGCGGTTTGTGTACCCTGTGCCGTGGCGTGCCGTGGCGTGCCCTAAAAGGGACCGGCCGGGTTTTTGGGCCGGAATCGCGCGGGCCTTGTGCAATCTGCGCGTACAATCACGCAAGCGGCGAGCCAGCCAGCCCGCCCGACGATCATCCACGTGGCCAGGAAAGTGAAAAGGGTCGCCTGCATCGCCATCCACCGAGTCCTATAGCAAGGGAAATAATCAAGGAGAAATAATTTTAGAAAATAATCGTTGTTGATGATCTTGCAGCGCGGAAACTCCTTCGCGGTCCACACCCAAAAAAAATGACTTATTGGATCAAAAAAATTTAACTTTTCTTGGTTTTTGCAAGAAAATTTTTCTGAATTCAATTTTTTTTTTCTTGAATAAAGGAAATTTTTCTTGTGTCAAGATTATTTTTCTTACAAAAACCAAGAAAATCAAAAATTAAGAAACCATTTTTTGGGGGTGCACTTGGCGCGGATGACGTCCATAGCGGCGCAAGCGGAAACCGTAAACGCACTCTGCCGGCCGAGCGGTTCCGAACCTTCCGTCTCCCTCGCACCCACAGGGGGCAGCCCCTGCTCCTCATGAGTGCGGCAGAGACAGAGCGACGGATCGACTCGGGCGGAATCGGCCCAGTCAGTGTAAGCGCGGCTGTAAGTGGACGCGGAAGCGCAAAGCGATTGGCGGGTCGGTTATCGATCCCAGCACATGTCACGCCGCGGCGCTTCCGGTGCAGGGACGCGAGCAGCGACCAGTTGCAAATCGGCAAAAGGGAAATGACGAAAAAAAAAATAAGTGCAGTGAGAATCTACCGTGAATCTTTTTTCAGCGCAAAACTAAGGCAGATTTAAGCGCAAAACTGGGGCAGACGTCGGGACAAAAAAGTACTCAATTTTTTTAAAAAAATCTAGCTACGATTGCGGAAGTGATAAGGAAAACAAGAGACCAGCTTTTTTTTCAATCAGCGCTATTTGGAAAGGCCTGCCTGTCTCGTGAATTGACCCAACTAATTTAGAAATCAGTTGCATCCTGGCGCCCGCCCCGCCCGTCGGCCCAGCATAATTACAGGCCCTTTTGGCGCCTCACGATAGGGCATCGTCGACACGAAGGGCGGCACGGAGTCCCTCAAAGGGTTTCAACGAAATGTTCGACAATAATGATTGGAAAAATCGGGGTGGACTATCAGGAAACCGCCGGTGGTTCGACGCTGCGGGCGTCAGATGGGAACCCAGATAGGATGTTGTGTCCGATGCGAGTTGAGAACTTTGACAGATGGGTCTGAAAAGTCATTTGAGCGAGTATGGCCGAGGCTGTACCTTTCGCAACAATGATAGCACAGCAGGTTGATAAGGGCTGTTTAGTCCCGCCCTATCGCACCTGGCGTGACTGAGGCCGTGCCAACGTGGCGCCGCGCCAGGGAGGGCAGCCCTGGGCTGACTCCGAGGGTCGCTTTCGTCGCTCTGTCTCTCTCGCACCCACACGGGACGCCACGTGAGTGCGAGAGAGGCAGCGACGAAAATGGAATGAGTCTGAAGTGGCCGCACAGTGGTCAGCCTCCTCAGCCACGTCGCAGCAGTGCGTCTGTTCTGTCGACTCGATATTACGTGGCCTTACCGCAGCCTACTGACTCACTTCCACGTCCCGGCTCGGCGGCCCCTGCCCCTCTCCCCTGCCCCTCTCACCCGCCCCTCTCCCATTCCCCTCTCACCTTCCCCGACCCGTCTGCCGTCTGCCCGGCAGTCTGGCGGTTATTTCTGCAAAACGGGCCGCACAGCCCGCAGGCCGTGCTCCGGGCTCCAGGCCCGCTCCAGCCGAGGGTCCGAAGACTCCAGCCTGGGGGCCTCCAGGAGGCTGATTCCGAGGGGGAGGTCCCGTCGCTCTGTCTCTCTCGCACCAACACGGGACGCCCCATGAGTGCGAGAGAGACACCTGCCCCAGCCTCCAGCGAGGCGGGGTCAACCCCACTGTTGGTGCGCTGGCTGCGGTCGTTTCTGTATGGTCATTATGTCGTCTTCGGGTCTTTATCGGCGTCATGGTCGCTGTTGGCGGTCGCTGTGGTGTGCGGTTACTCGCGTACCATTATCATTGTGACAACAGGATCACTGACGTGAAATTTTGATCATCGTTTTTGATCGTGATTTTTAATCATCTTTTAACCATCATCTTGATGATCTTTCATCATCTCGTCACCATGTCTACTTTTATTTTCAAACTTTATAAAATCATGAACCCAATATTTTCACCACAAAGATATCTTAACTAAAAATTTTACATTAGCACTGACATTTTTTGCCTCTTGACTATTTCCCATTTTAGACCATTTTCCCATCACTGTAACTATTCAAAAATCTGTCTTGCGCACTACTTTCCATTTTATCATAAAGTTCGCCTTGACTTTTTCACCATCATGAACATTTTTTAACAATGACCATCATGCTCACCATCATGAACATGTCAAATACCATCATGACTGTTTCACCAATCATGTCACATAATTGAGCAAAAATGTCACCAATGACCATAGGACTGTTTTCACCATCTAACATCAACTTACCCTCATACCATGTAACCGAAACATTTTCACCATCACGTCAGCATTGTCCCACCAACCATTCCCAGCGCCAGTGAACGTGTCATCAACCCCATCACAAATGCCAGTACCGCGGGCGGCGTCCATTTTGTGGGCCGCAGCTCCGGGCCACGGTCACGGCTCGCGTGCTTCGCGGGCGTGCACGCGTGCGCGATTTTGAGCGGCGAAGGCGCCGCCATTGGCCGGCTGGCTCGGATCTTGCCTTTCCATGCTTTCGGAGGAGCACTATCCATGTTTGGAACCGCATCCCGAAGCCGAGGCCCCACGTTAACCATCACTGATCGATTTTCCACACTCTCACCATGCTCTTTCATCAAATAAAACATCATGAACCCAATATTTTCACCGCAAAGATCATCTTCACCTAAACGCGACGATTTTTACTATCAGCAGCATGACATTTTTTGACCAATCTTGACTATTTCACCATCTTTAGTACTATTTTCACCATCACGTCTATGTCACCATCATGAACATGTCACGACATGTCACTACCTTGACCATTTTCACCATCATAACCATTTCGCCATCATGACTGTTTTCACCATCATGAACATGTCACCAATGACCATCATGACTGTTTTCACCATCATGAACATGTCACCAATGACCATCATGACTGTTTTCACCATCATGAACATGTCACCAATGACCATCATGACCATGAAACCGAAACCAATTCCACCATCACGTCAGCATGTCACCACCATGACCATTTCCAGCGCCATGGACGTGTTCATCACACTCATCACAAGTGCCAGTCACCGCGGGTCGGCGCTCCATATTGTGGGGCCGCAGCTCCGTGGCCACGGTCACGGCTGCGCGTGGCTTGCTGCGGCCGCGTGCACGCGTGCGCGAGGTGGTGTGAGCGGCGAGGCGGCCCGCCATTGGCCGGCTGGGCTCGGATGCTCTGCCTTTCCATGCTTTCCAGGCAGGCAGCACTATCGGCATGTTTGGAACCGCATCCCCGAAGCCGAGGCGCGCCACGGCCGTGCACGGTGACGCGATCGCAGGAGTTTTCGCCGACACGGCAAGCCGAGCCGCGAGGCAGAGCACGCGCGAAAACACGATGAGGTCATCGGCACTCCACACGTGCAGTCGCGTGCAGTAGTAGTAGCGGCCGCGCGGTTTGTCGCGGGATAGTAGGAGTACCGCCAGTTGCAAAAGTGTCCGACACTCGTCGCGGGATTTTCGGCTCCTGTTCCATTCAGAACGCTACAGTGAGCGAGCCGATGGTACCTTCAACAGGGTCTTGCCATCGGCCCGCTCACTGTCCCCCTTAAAATGAAATGGTTAAGACACTGGACCGAAAAACAGCAGCCGGAGTCCCAGGTCGTTCTGCAACTGGCTGTACAACGAGAGGCAGGCCGTTGGCCGCCGCAGACCGCATGGCGCATGGCGTCGTCGCGAGTTTTTCGCATTTCGTCTAGTCATGCTGAGAACAGGCCGCCACGCCGCCTCAAACTCACCGCACCACCTCTAACACGCGTCGCATCGTGTGCGATTACATTTTTTCGTGCGACCAATTACGAGCGGAACATCAGAGGTACTATTTCGCACAGTGAAGGTGGACAATTTGGTGAAATTGCACGAGGACACAACCGTCTCCGAAGAGAAGGCCGTTTAAATCTGTAAGTAAAATGTAAAATTTTGAAGTAAGTTCTGAAAATTGTCATTATTATATCGTCACGAAAGAAGTTGAGAAGTTAAATTAATTTGTTATTCATTTTGAAAACAAAATTGGTGACACTTTGAAAAAGTCACATTAATTCCCAGAAAGATACTGGAAGTTAATTTTTTTAGGTACTTCTAAGAGTTTGGATGATAGAGACTCGTTTCTTGGAAAAGTAATATCCGGCTCCACTGCGCGTACAAATGCACTTGCAGTGCATCTTGCACTGAAGGCGCACGACGTGGACGAGATTAGATATTGGACCCGTGTGGCGCGTGCTAGTACAAATTCGGGGACCGCCACTCGATAAACCTTTCCAATGGATCAATCATGCTCGGTGACAGTCTGCCAGATCAGGAATGTAAATTATTTTTCTCAAAAAACAAAAAAGTGCATCAGGCGATGCACGACAGGGTGGTTGCGTAAGGCGATTGGCGATTACCACGCCATTGGCGAGATTAGCGACAGAGATTGCCGTTACCTTTGGATCGTTATCAAGCCAAACGAGGTGGATGCATTTTGTTCAATTTTCGCAACGAGGCGGCGAGTCGGCGACTCCAGTGCGTGCTTTGCGGAACGGGAATTGATGCAAATTGATCCGAAGTTGGAAAAAGCTCCGAGGCAGAAATGATTCCTGAAGGTAGGTGGGATAATTACACCAAAATGCGCAAGGGGGAGGTTTTGAGGGAGTTTTGTAGTCCACAAAGGATGTTTTGTGCGCTAGGGATTTCTGGGATTTCTAATTGTATTCGGATGCAAATTTCACAAATTAGTTTGCCTTAAAATTTAGATTTTGACTGATAGGAACGACTTTGTCAATTAGATTTGTTGGACATGTTTATAGGTGTTGTGTTGTTTTTGGTACACCTTGAAAAAAAGTTACTCTTTTTCATCAAGATTCCGAATTAGTACTGGGGCTTGCATTCCGCGGTTTCGCTTCGCGTCCCACGGCCACGCGTCGAGTTTACGGTGGACGGGTGCCACCTCTGACACGCTCCCATCGCAATGCTATCGGGTGGCAAATTTAAGACAGGTGGCTCCCGCGTCGATGGTCCCTGCTCACGCCAGAAGCACGCCAGAGGGATGACCAGGCTTCCAGGCTGGCAACATCGAACTGACTTAGCACACCACGTTCCTTATTGGGGAAAATAAATCAAAAAACTTAGAGTCGACTGTGGCAACGCGCAACGCACGCGTATCGATGTGCAGCTCATTAACATTCGAGGCGCCCGCACTCTGGAAATGGGAAAAGTGTGCTCGGAAAAGGTTAACTCACTCTTATGGCCTTCTTTCAAGGCAACCAATCAGCCTGCAACCAATCAGCAACCACGCCAAACATTTTTAGGTCATTTAAAAAAAAATATTCAGATAACGTAGAGTTTTTAAAAAGTTGTACAGTTAAAAGGCATAACTGAAGAAATTACAAGATTTTAAAGTTAAGCATAAAAGAATTTAAAAAATTGAGATTTGTATTATTTTTTCCAAGACTTGGTCCACATTTCCGGCTATAAAGCCGCAGCGGGAAAAATTTTAAAAAAAGTTCAAAATTTAAAATTTGTGTTTTGTTGTTGTTGTTTTTTTTTCACGACTGGGCCCACCGTTCCGGCAGTGGCGCCGCAGCGGGAGGCGCCGGGCTGGTTGCGGACTTAGGAACGTTGCGGAACTTTGCGAAGCCATGCTAGGCGAAGCGCTCGGCGCGCCAACGGGAACCGGTTTCAAATTCGCGAGGAGGAAAGTCGCGCCGTCATGCACGCCGTCACACCGTCTGTCTCTCTCGCACTCTTGGGGCGTCCCGTCCAGGGGTGCGAGAGAGACAGCGCGACGAGGTCCCGGAATCGGACTTGGCTGCCGGGGTGTCTGTCACTTTCGACAGGACGGACGGGCCGGCTAGAAAGGAACTCGACCTTTCCCCAGCCGGGGCGCGGCGGGAGTTCGATGACAACTACCGCTCGGTTTGATTGTGGGTCCGTTTCCAATGCATCAAAAATGCAATCGGCATCGAAATGAACGTCGGAAAGTGTAACCGGGCCGGGGCTAATTGTGTAAGCAGGCCGCCGATCTCTGCACTGGTAAAACAAAAGCGTAACTCTATGCTTGAGTCAAGCATAAAGTTACGCTTGAAGACGTTACGCTTGAAATGAGGCATACTCTGGAAATTCCCCCATGCATTTAGGTAGGGGGAATCTTGGCGGATGAGCCTGTTACGCTTGATTTCAAGCGTAAACTGATTACGCTTGAAAACAGAGGGTAATACTACACTTTAGTTTTACCAGTGTGCGCGGCGCGCCAAGTGCATCGTGCATCGGCCATGAGTGATTTGGACTGGCTTCGGCGGCCCGGCTTCACTCGCCCAGACGAAATCATTTTCCGAAAGCCGGTCGGGTCGATCCGGGCGGCGGCGGTCCGACTCCGAAAAACGCTTTCGGTGCCTCCAGGACTCCGTGGAGCGTGAGAGAGAGACGGAGCGACGAATGCACGGTTCGGACGCGGCCTGCTGGGCGGCGAGGCCTCCGTCCAGTTTGACTGGCCCAGCACGCATTGCCGCTAAAAATAAAACGACAACGTTGTGGCGTGGCGTGCCTTGCCACCATGCTGGACCACATCAACGATAGCGTGGCGGCAGCGTCATGGAACACGGGTACATGACTCGCAGTGCGTCGCGTCCTAGCGCCGCCGCCGTGTTCACACCGCCGATTTAGCCGCGGGGTCTAGGACGCGATCTTTCTTTTACGCCAAGTGCACTGGCGAAAAATTTGTAAGAGACCACGGACAGGAACTGTACAAGGGGACTTCTAGTGTGCTCGCCCCGTCCACTCCAACCCCAACCCTGGCATGCAGCGCGACAGCGAGACAGTCCGTCACGGCAGGGGCAGTCCCTTGCGGCAGTGCGGTAGACTGATTCCGAGAGAGTCCTGCTGCTGCTCTGTCTCTCTCGCACCATCTCGGGACGCCCCATGAGTGCGAGAGAGACAGAGCGACGGAAACCACCCTCGGAATCTGGGGATCAGTCCACAGCGCGGTGCCTTGGCAGCGGCCGTGGTCGGGGTCGCCCCGATCTTGCCTTGCAGTGCCTCAGCCACCTGCCCGGCGAGACCGAGGCATTGCCACTAATTGTCACGGGGGTGGCTGGGCCGCGCTGGGCTGTGCTGCCGGGATATTGGGGCGGGTCGGGGTCGCCCCGACGGCCTCCACGTCGCTTCCGCGGGTAATCGCGTTACGAAAAGCAATCTGCAGAGAGGGCGGCAGGTGGCAGTGGGCTGCCGCCGAGTGGCGTCTCTCCGTCTCCCTCGCACTCGTGGGGGCCGCGGGGCGCCGGAGGGGTGCGAGAGAGACAGAGAGACGGACTCGGGCCGCGGGGGCTGCAGCCGTGACCTTCCGTTCCACCACTGGGCCATGCAGTGCCATGCAGGGCCATGCTCGTCGTGCTCATTCAGCCACCCCGTCATTCATGTGCGGTCGCCTCGCGTCTGGAGGTTTCTGCCGGACTTTCCACTTACGACACGGATGGCACCGCACCCTGCGCGCATCGCGCTCGCCGGCCGCTCCACAGTGGGCCAGAAGGCCGGTGAGGCGGCCAAAATTCTAGACGCGTTTTGAGCTCCAGAGTGGCTAAATGGGACTCGAACAGAACGTGTGACCCCACCAATGGACGGCTCTCAGAACGAGAAATCCATTGGTGGGGTCACACGTTCGCTTCGAGCCCTGTTCAGCGACTCTGGAGCTCAAAACGCGTCTAGAAGTTTGGCCGCCCCACCGGTCTTCTGGCTGGCCCACTGTGCGCTCGGCGCCGCCGGCCTGACCTATATGAGCTAGCCGGCAGCTTGGCGGCCCGGCAGCCAGCACGTAGCGCTCAGGTGACGGGCCGCTGCTGACCCAGCGAGCGAAGGGTTGTGGGAAGCGGTGGCCTGATCGGTTCATTGGTTCATTTCACCTTCAATTCCGTGGTGTCAAAATTTGGCCAGCACGGTAAAAACGGAACCTGGTTTTCCCAGGAAGCCGATGGTGAAGGCATTGGCGATTTCCAGGGAGTTCCTGGGAAAACCAGGAACCATTATTACCGTGAGGTGTTTGTCCGGAGGGAATTTGATGAAGTGGGACTGCTGATTCGGCGCTGTATGGTGGCTTCGAGGGGAGGCTCATGACCTTTCAACACCCGGCTTATTCCATTCCAATCTCTCGGGCCGGAGCCGGGTGTGCGACAACGGAGACAACCACAGGAGGAATCCTTGCTGCGTTTCTGCTTCACGGTCCGAGTGTTTTCGAGTCGAGATTCAGAGGGGGGATCATGTTCTGTGTGACTAAATGGTTCGCGCCATGCTGACTAGGCTGCCAACATGCTCTAGAAAGTGAAGAGAGTGCAAGGCTGGCATGCTTCTCCTGGGAGTCGACCTCGAAGCACGCATCCTGGGGAGTGCTCGAGACGTTCAATAGTTGTCCTGCGGTCTTGAACTGAGCTAAGTTGCACTTCACAAGTGCAGTCCCCCCGGGACGCTCTGGAGCATCCAAGACAAGTACGGTCCAGGGTGGAACACGTTTGTAATTCCTCCCCAGGGTGGAGTGCTTTGTGGTGTGGTTGACTTCCAGGTGGAGCATGCCATGCACCTCTTGATTTTGCAGAGTGTCCCGGACTTCGTTGCCCGTTTGTCAAAAGGGCGTAAGTCGCTTCGAAACCCATTGGAAATGCGCTGTTGTTGCACTCACTTGTCGGCGGTACCGATGGTCGTCTCCTTGGCGGTAATCCCGTGGGCGTGTATCCGTCGCTCCCGCTCACCGTCCGCCAGTGCGTCCGTGGCGATGAAGCTCCTGACGGGGCTCAGCGCGGGGCCCAGCCCTTGGCCCAGCCCGCTCAGGCTGTTGCTGAGGCCCTGCTCGAAGTCCTCGAGGTGGCGGGCGCCGCGCGCCTGCAGGGTCTGCAGCAGGCCGACCAGGGCCACGAGCAGGACGGCCGGCAGGGCGGGGAGGCCGCGTACCGACGGCGAGCTGAGGTACATTATACCTCCGCCGCCACCACGCCACTCCCCCTGTCACTCACTGACACAAACACACACACACACACGCACGCGCGAACTGACTGACACGGACGCGGAGACGCACTGCACGACGTCGAGGAGGACGCGCCCCGCGATGCTCCGCGTGTACCGGCCGCCGCGTGCGACGCTGTCGCGGAGCTGCGCGCGCAGTGGAGGGTGCGGGCCGACTAGGTGGACCGGGCTGGCGGCGTCCTGGCCCTGCTCGCCTCGGCCGGCTCGGCTTGGCGTCCTCGAGCTCTTGGGGCCGGCGCGGCTGGCGCGGTGCGGCGGCACGGGGGCTCCCTGCCAGAGCGCCGCTTCCCGCGCCTCCCCGCGCCCCGGACGCCGACCAATGGGCGCGCGCGCTGCACCGCCTGATCTTCTGCCGCACCCCGCCCCGCACCCGCCGCCCCGCGCCCGCAGCGCTCGCCGCGGCCACTCCGCGAGGCAGACGTTGGACACGTCGTTTGGCGCAAAGGCCCGCCGAACCGCCCGGCCCGCCATGCAACAGGTGGACGTCGACGGCGCGGCATACCTGGGGAGGGGGGAGGGGGAAGCACCGCGGTGCACCGCGTTCCAGAAGGCGGTGGCGTCAACCGCATGTAGGGCGCAACTCCCCGGTGACCACCGCGGCGCGAGGATCGGTTGACCCGCTGGTGGGCCAAAAACCCCGCGGCAAAATTAGAGGTATGCAGTGCTGCCACACTCTGTGCCTGATAGGCAAGAGGGGGTTGAGGGAATGGTGCGGGCGTGTTGTTTGCCGCGACCCATCTCATTCATGTCAGCCCCCGTTAGATAGGCAACTTGTCTTACAACCCGCCTCCAAGTAGGCGGAAGGTGATTCGATTCTGATGCTTACCTGAAAACGTTGGCTCTCTCCCTCGAAGCACACTGAGGCAAAAGTGTCGGGGCTGCTCTTTGAACCTGCATGCTACGAAATATTGGCGTAAGCTAGTAGTACGCTTCAAAAAATGCGCTTACGCTGCGGTACCACTAGATTTTTCCCCTCAACTCGGGGAAAACACACACCACACACACACACACACACACACACACACACACACACACACACCACACACCACCGCCGGGGAGGCGCGACACGATAGTACAGTGCCGAGCCTGGCGCTGGGAGAGGGAAGACCACCACGGCCGGCGCGGCAAACTCGGCTTTTAAATTTTGGCATTCATTATGACGACGCGCACCGCACCGCGGGTCAAAGCCCAGATACTGTATGTAGAGTACGCTCTGCGGTCCGCGCGTTTGAGGAGGGTGTGGTAGACGCCTCAGGCGATGCCTTGTCGCAACACTGTACTAACAGAAGCCCCCTTTTCCCCCGACCGAGTAGCACCCGCAACTCTTGGCGCGGTGGATTTAAATCAAAATTTTCACGTAGCCGTGACACAGTGGTCCGAAGACCGGCGCCCAAAACTCTAGACGCGTTTGCTAAATAGGACTCGAACCCAACGTATGATCCCACCAATGGATTCCTCGTTCGGAGAGCAATCCAATAGTGGGGTCACACGTTCGGTTCACAGTTAAAAGTCTGCGAAGAGTCGCTTCGTAATACGAAGAAAATGAAGGCATTGTAAAATCTACAAAGAAATGTTTCGTATTATGAAGCAAAATCCTTCGTAATACGAAGCATTTCTTCGTAATACACTGTGGCAAAAAGGTACGGAAAATTCTGTTAATTTTTTTGCCAGGATTCTCCGTAGCCCTCTTATCAAGATTCTCCGTAGGCTCTTACAGTATTCTCCGTAGGGCCGCACAGTATTCTCTGTAAGTCCGCACAGTCTTCTCCATAGGGCATGGAAGACTGTATAGTCCTACGGAGATCACTGTAAGGTCCTACAGAGAATACTGTGCGGTCCTACGGAAAATACTGTAAGAGCCTACGGAGAATACTGACAAGGGGGCTACGGAGAATTACCACAAGCTGTTTAAAGTATTTTCCGTAGCTTTTAGCCACAGTGTACGAAGCAATTCTGCAATGCCTTCATTTTCTTTGCAGTTATGAAGCAAATGCTTCGTAGGCTTTTAAGAGTGTTCGAGTCCCATTTAGCGACTCTGGACTGGAGCTCAAAACGCGTTCCGGAGTTCGACCTCCTCCTCCACCGCGGTCTTCTGGCACTGTGCGTCGCGTGGCACGCACGCGTGTTGCGTGAGTCAGGCGGGCTTGCTTATCTCTGCGGCGATTCCTCGAGCTTCTTCGCACTGTGACACCGGCAGGCCGGCAGCGGAGCGCACACTATAAGTGCGCTGCAATCACAACACCGCGACACCGCGGGTTCAATGTCAATCCGCGTCACTGTCAGTCAGCACGCCAACACGCAAGAAGCGAAAAGCGGGCCAGCGGACTCAATCCGAGAGTCGTTTTCGTCGCGCTGTCTCTCTCGCACTCGCGGCGAGTCCCATTCTGGTGCGAGAGAGACAGAGCGACAAAGACGCTCGGAATTAGTTTGCCGAGTGTTGCCGCGCCTCGGCCGAAATAGCTCGCCATTTCTTCCGGGCGCGAATCATTAACCCGCGAAGTCGCATTACAGACCCGACCTGCCGAGGTGCGTCAGTCTTGCGGGCCGCTTCCGTACAGAGTCACTCTCTGTCTCTCTCACACCTTCAGGGAAGCCCCACGGGTGCGACAGAGACGGAGCGACACTGCCGGGAAGCAGCCTGCTCACTGTTTGTCCGCAACGCTACAAGAATGGCGTCGCTTCGTTTTGGCGGGACGCGGCGAGCACAACAAGGACCGAGAGTCCTTTTCGTCGCTCTGTCTCTCTCGCACACTTACGGGACGCCCCATGAGTGCGAGAGAGACAGAGCGACGAAAAGGACGCCCAGTCCTCTTGGCGCGGCGCGGCGGTTCTCGTGGCGCAGGACTGCTTCCGAAAGGGCCGCGGCGCCGCCGAACGGACGCCGCCACTCGCCTTCGGGGAATTCCAATCAACTTCACGGAACCACGAAACAGTAACCGGTGCACTCGCGGACACGTATGAGAAATTCGAACGCCGCCGTCGGCGCCGTTCTGCAGTGTCCGTGCAGCACATACACGCTAAATGTTGCACACACTAAATGTTTTTGTACAAATTTTGTACGAGACATCACAGTTTTTTGTGCACACGAACTTTTCGTACAAATTTGTACAAAATTTCGTACCATATTGTACGAAAATGGCGAAAATTGTGCAGTTTTTCAAATGAAAATTGTACGAAAATTTCGTGTGCACAAAAAACTGCGATGTCTCGTACAAAATTGTACATAGCATTTAGTGTGTACAGCGAAGATTCTCCATATTATGGTGAAAATGTTCCATATTATGGTGGTGCAGCTGACTTCGTAACATACCATTGAGAATTCACAGTACCTTACTGATATTTTGACGAATTTCGTTGGTACTATGGAGAAAATCTCCACCATAATGTGTCGGTGCAGCCTTTCACCGTAAGACATTTACAGTGTACCGCAACAACTGTAACTTCGCATAAAATCCGATGTTGTTTTCAAATTGCATACTCGATGAATGTTCGTGGGTCCCTACCTTAGGCGGCCCGGTACACTGATGCCGAGAGTCGTTCTCGTCGCTCTGTCTCTCTTGCATCTACGGACGGGACGCCCGAAGGGTGCGTGAGAGACAGACCGACGAAAACAAGGACGAAAATGTCTCTCGGAATACCAGTGGTGCGACGGAAGAAGTGGCGACGCTGCAGCGCTGCTCGTCGCGTTCCCACCCACTTTCCCGGGGTTACCTTGTCTGGAACGCGTTGTCCTCGAGCTGGCAGTGGAGGACTTGGGGACGAGCCACGATCATACGCCATGCACCCTCGCACTTTTTCGACCAGAGAATTATTGTTGGCGGTCATGGTGGTACTAAACCTGTTTCTCAGTACTGGGCGATACTAGCATGATTATTGTGAGAAATTTGTTGTTGCTAAACGGACTATGAGTTACTGAGAACCCTTCACCGTGAGGCTGGGAGTTCACCATGCGATCAATGCCATAGCACGTGCAGTGCGTCCCCAAAAATGCCTTTTGCTAATGCATGAGGGAGGGCATTGTAGTTCTCTTGCGATGCGAAAGCTGCCTCAATCGATGCTATGAAGCGTTTGGACTTGCTGTCAACGTGAGGAAAGTGTGCACAGTCTGTGCCGCGATTTGCTGGGCTCACTGTAATCTGCCGACGACTGTAGGGTGGCGAGGTGGATGGGTTGCCTACCCACCCGGCGCCTTACGACGCCGTGTACTCAAAGCGTTTGGATTTGCAGTCAACCTGAAGGTAGTGCGCTCGAAATGTCTCCTACTGTCCCACGATTAGCCACACTGTACCAGGACTGCGGACTAGCCTCTCGAGTTCAAGTTCAAGACTTCACAGGCCGAAGGGTGGGAAGACCGGTGGGTTGCCTACCCTCCCGGCGCCCCGTGGCCTGCGTAGACTGCCCATACGCACACCCACGTGTCGGAGCGAGTGACGTCATAGACGTCGTCACGCCACCGTCACTTTTCCCGTTGCCGTCATTTGCGACGCGCACGTGGCAAAAACCAAGAGGGGGGGGAATGATGGCAAAGAAAACGGAGGGGACGAGGCGACGCATGCAAATCACGTGCGAGGAGGGCTTGAATTTTGCAGCGGTGTGGCACTAGAAGATAGAGGAGGAGGAGGAAGAGGAAGAAAAGGAGGAGAAGGAGGAGGAGGAAAAGGACGAGAAAGAGAAGGATGAGGAGGAAGAAGAGGAGGAGGTGCATGATGAGAAGGAAAAGGACGACGACGTGGAGAGGACCGACGACCAAGATGACCACGAAGACTTCGAAGAAGAAGAAGAAGAAGAAGAAGAAGAAGAAGAAGAAGAAGAAGAAGAAGAAGAAGAAGAAGAAGAAGCAGAAGCAGAAGTGCTTCCCGAAGTACTCGACGACGTCCGTCGTGGGTCATTTGTTTGTCTGCGCGGCGAGATGGCCCCAGCCACGCCACGGCGCCGCCGAACTGGAGCTGTCGAGACGTTCCCAGAACAATCAAGGGCCCAGCGCAACATCGGCAGTGCTGCCAACCTTGCAGGGGACCGTCTGTAAATATCGCGAAGTTGGTGAAGAATCGGTAGAATCGGGTAAAACTAAGGCCTTACATCGCAAATAGAACAAAATTCCCCCCAAAAACGTCCCGTCTTTAAACGCCTTTACCTCTTAAACGGTCATCGTTATCAACGACACGTGTTGGATCAATTACTCTGTAAATTTGGTTTCCCAACCTGAATGTCTTATGGAAAACATTCCTACCGCTCAACGTTCACGAGATACGCGTATATTTAAGTCATACTGTAACGTTAGAATTTCACTTTGTCAAGTTGGCACTATAGAGGGCCCACTGTGGCAACATTTTCCGTAGCCTTTCATCAATATTCTTCGGAGGACTTACAGTATTTTCCGCATGCCCGTTGCACACCAACCAATGAGGTGCACGGAGAAGACTCTGAGTCTTACGGAGAATATTGACAAGAAAGCTGGGGAAAATTTTGAATGCTCGGTACGAAGAATCATCATAAGTTGTGAACAGATTTCTCTGTAACTTTTTGCCTCCGCGTCGCACAGTGGGCCAGAAGACCGGTGGAGGCGGCCAAAACTCTAGAAGCGTTTTGAGCTCCAGAGTTGCTAAATGGGACTCGAACCGAACTTGTGACCCCACCGATGGATTGCTCTCCGAACGAGGAATCCATTGGTGGGGGTCACACGTTCGGTTCGAGGCGTTTTTAGCGACTCTGGAGCTCAAAACGCGTCTAGAGTTTTGGCCGCCTCCACCCGGTCTTCTGGCCCACTGTGTGTCGTCCGTCTCGCGGCTTACAAACAGTCCCCCCGGGATGAGACTGTCGCGCTTTACTTATGTCACTCGGCGGCGCGATGGGACGCGGTGCGGTTATTCCGGCCGTTGCAACGCTTTCCGTTTTTACGGCGCTCTTATGGCGTGTCCGAGATGAAGCCGTGGCCTCGTAAAGTCGGTAAGGACGCCGTCGCGTGGCGCTGCGAGGCGCGTCGCGGCGAGACTGCGGCATGAATGGTCCCCGCCGCGATCCCGCCCTCATTCCCACATTTTTGTTTTGCGTTTTGTTTTTTGTTCGTTGCTTTTTTGGGGATGGACGAATCAGTTTGCTTCCGCCACGAGGCGCCAAAATTGTATCAGCCGAGCCCCAGGGTCTGTTTGAGCGGGTTGGTGGCGTGCAGAGCGTCAGCTTTGAAAAACTGGAAGCAAAAAGTGAGTGCGTGCGTGTGCGGGTGGGTAAATAGATTCAGCTCCGCATCCATCCACTGTTGCTGTTTTGTGCTGCTGCTGTTTGTTGTGGGTCCTTTTCGACAAAAACGTTGGCTGTTCGACGAAATGACTGCCACATTTGACACGAGACAGGCGTACGTACTTTCAAGTGGGCGTGGGTGAAGGAATAGAACTCTATTTGAAAATCAAGCATGTCATGTATTTTGCTTCGAACAGTTTTGCTAAACATCCTACTGAATCAATCGTCACTGGAGTTGGAGGTTTCAGTCGCCGGTCCCGGGGCCGTCGTGGGCGTTCCCTGCTCGGCTCGGCTCCACACTCGTGGTAGAAATGTAGCAGAAATAATGAAAGGACAGAGGACGGAAAGGTTAGGTCGCGGCGCCGTGCCAAGATGTGTGTGAGGCTATCGGCCATCACGGACCATTGCCCCGGCCACCCGGACGCCCCGGACGCGAGGCGCCCGAAGAAAGCCCACCGGACACCCCTTGTTGTATTTACTAACATATCGCCCCGCGGTCTGTGGCCTCCCGCGCCAAAACACCGTTCTGTTTTGACGCTCCAGCAGACCGATTCTGGACCGCGTTTCGCCGGCGTGTCTCTCTCGCACGCCAGCGGGACGCCCCGTGAGTGCGAGAGAGACAGGGAGGCTGCGGTGCGATGGCTTCTTTCCCTCGCATAAGTCACTGTGCTCGGAACTAGTCACGCACGCGACCTGATAGCCACTGTAAAATAGCGGATCGCGCGCTCGCGGAGCTCGTCGCCAAGATCGTGCCCGCCAGGGGCGAATGCTGCGCCCGCGAGCTAGGCAGACGCCTCCACGGCGTGTGCGTTGGGCTGCCTGCCCGCCAGGCGAGGGCCGCCCGAGATCCACACTTCGAGCTCGGACCGGTAGCGGCGTGGCGGCGCTGGCGGCGGGCCTGGGGCCGGTGCTGCAGTTGCTGCTGCAGTGGGTGCTGCAGTGGGTGTTGTGGGTACAGTCGGCGTTGGCGGTGGGGAGCACGCTCTTGGCGGCTTTGGTGAATGGTCCGGAACCAGACATTTCTGCAAAACAGTTTTTCAAATGTGAAACATGAGCAATGAGAATCTCTCCTGAACTGTGGACTGGGCTTGTTAGTTCTTACCCACGACCACTTTTGACCAGTACAAGTACAAATCTAAAACACCACTGACCTCGAATCGGACTTCCTCGACGAACCTCCTCCACGTTGAGTCCTTCCTACGAAGGACAGTGCTTCCGTAGCCGGTTGGGACGCAGCGGGGCTGCAGATGAAACTCCGATTTGTATCTGAAAAAAGTTATTAGCACTTGAGACCAACAGTGAGGTGAAGAAAGTGCTCCTGAACGCAGCCGCAGGCAATCACGTTCTTCCATGGACATCATGAAAACCACACAACTCAAGAAAACTATTTAAATCAATAAAATGTAGCACCCAAGGAACAGGACAAGTCAAAACAAAGTCCAAATTAAGTCTGATGTCACATAATTGGCAAAATTATCGGCCAACAGTACTCCCCAAAAAACCTGGAGCTCTTTGTTCCTCACCTGTGTTGCGGGGATGGGGGTCTGCTGTCCTCCCACTCCCAGTGCAGGCACGATTCAACCGACATGGTCCTGGACGGAATGGGGCGCTGATGCTGCCACCTGTCAACCGAGCAGGAAACTGCCAATCAGTGATTTGGCTGCTTTGATCCTCGGTGTGTTGCAGCCCATGGCACTGGCAGCCATTTATACAAAGAGGATGTGCCGATAAGATAGCCAGTAAGTTTCACTGAATGTCCTGTTCTGCCAGGGAATAGAGGGGAGGGAGGGCGGTGGGGACGGGCGTTGTCGCGGTGTCGTCACAACCCCGGTCTCTCGAAACAGCGCCATTCCAGGGGATTTGGACGTGTCCCGAACTAACTGTCCCAGTCACGGCCAGCGAGGGACCTTGAAGCGGAACGGCCGATAAGTGAGCGGTACTCGAGACACCTGGCTGAGGCACTGTAGACACTTTCCTTGCCGCCCGATAGTAACGCCGGCAATAGACACGTTTGGCCGATTCCAAGCAATGCCGAAAAAAATCGCCAAAGAGAATGCTTACTTGTTTGGTTATTTAGGTACGGTCCGGATCAAGCACGGGCCGCCTAAAGCGTCTAAAGGATTGCCAGCATCAAGCTTATATCTTAGTTTATATCAGGGCTTGCTTTAGAGAAGTTGCATTGGTAGGTATTAATAACTGTCTACGTCTTGGTAGTATTGGTAGTAGGTATTGGTAGCCTTGGTAGTAGGTATTAATAACTGTCTACGTCTTGGTTGTAAATGTTTTCACAAATAGTTCTCGACCGAAATGATGTCACTATAAAGTCGATGATGTTGTCACGCCTAGTTGTTGACAATAATGTCGTCAGACCTCGTCGAAGACGATAATGTTGTGACTCCGAATAGTTGACATCAAGCATTTTAAGTGACATCTTCCAGTAATTCATCATCACTCCTACTGAACAAATAATGGTGGCACACCTAGCTGATGATAACTTTGATATCACACCTGGTTGAGAATGTTGTCTGACTCTCATACATCACCAATTTTTGGTGAAGGCATCAATTTATGATGGAATGATCGTGCATCAATAATTTTGTCATTGACAACGTTCCTTTCTAGTGCACCTGCAGTCTACAAGCGCTCTCTCTCTCTCACTCACCGACAGGGAATGGGTCTCCGCGACGAAGCAGTGCGTTGCCAGAGCAGCAGCAGAGTGTGGAGTGTGCAACAAGCTTGCCTTTATACGTTTCCGCTCGGGCCGCGCGATGTGCGATACTGAACATCAGCTATGACGTGTCTGGGTCCTCGGCCGACGGGGTTCTTGCCTTTCGGCCTTATCTCAGTCTGCTATATTTTCGCCCGATCAAAGGACTTTTTACTGTGACGTGCGTAGGCGAGGTGGGCGTGGTGAGATCAGCGAGAAATGACGGATGTCCATGAGGTCGATAGTGACGTTCTTTTCTCTTGCACGTGGTGTCAACGGATCTCTAGCTTTGTTTTGGACACGGGATTAAATCCTCGATAGTACACATTTTGAAACGCGTTCTTGTTGGCACGCCCTTACTTCAAGGTGTGTACTTGACTGATCACACCTAGAAAACTTTGTTCTTGTTCCCAGAAAAAGGGCTTTTGATTAGTGAAATAGGATGGTGACGAGTAACTACGTACAGTCAAACTCCTCGTTTTGTCCCTCCACCCGGGAGTTGCTTTGGACAAAACGAAGGACCGAGCCCGGCTGGCCGATGCGGATTAGGCCGCCGTAATCCCTACCTTGGCCGGCCAGCGACGGCAGGCATCGGCCGGCGGGACGCGACCCGGGCCACGGTGGTGGGGATGACTCTGGGACAAAACGAAGGACCCAGAAGAGGGACAAAACGAGGAGTTTGACTGTACAGTACTCTCAGTTTTGTAAAGAACCTTTTGGCCTCTTACCAGATGTTATTCCATGCAGAGGGACGTTTTTCAGTGGATACTTTGAAACGCGCATTGAGTTGAAGTTGAAATAGGCGCTTCTACGCGGGCGTATTCTTACTGAGTTCACGCCGAGAGGTGTTTCCTCGGTCAAGTGCAATAGCGTGCAGTGTGCAGGCCTAGCCTAGCTTACATATGAAAGTGCGTGCTTATAAAAGCACACGATTGATTCTTCGAAGTGTGAACTGAGCACACTCTTGAGAACGGGGTATTCAGTGTTAATTTTCTATTCGCGTCAGGTTTTGAGAAGTGCAGCACTGCAGGAAATAACCACAACAAAAGTACACAAATTTCTGGCAAATTTTTTATCAGGAATTTAGTGTACTTTTCAAGTACAACAATTGTTGTACAAAGTACAATGGAACGGCATGACGTGTAGTGTCTGTGCAGTCCAGGGCTCGTTGTGGTTTGTACAATTCTCGTTGTACTTTCTACAATCCCTGTTGTACTTTTATTGCACAGTTTTTGTTGTACTATTGTTGTACTATCCACACTTTTTCTTGCAGTGAGGACTTATTCGTGTTTCCTATCTCTATTTAGGACGTTTTAACGTCCTCACCCACCCACTGTTGCAGGTGCAGCCGGAGGCCCGGCTCCTGCTCCTGCCGCGGTGGTACGTGGCGCCGCTCTGCGACGGCGTCCTGGACCTCTCGAACTTGATGCCGCCGTTGTGCTGCGGGCCCTGCGGGGGCGGAGGCCGCGCGCGCTCGAACCTGGCGCCGACGGCCACCCAGCCCTGCTGCGGCTGCTGCGCGGGTTGCGGCGGCCGCCCGGACCCCGTCGGCGTGGTGTCGAAGGGCCTCGGCAGCGAGTACGAGTGGCCGTAGCCGGTGCCCACCGACGGACGCGCCCCGCGCGGGATCCTGGACGGGACCCTGGCGGTTCGTAGTGGGCCACGGGGGAGCGGGACGAGCTGCGGAGTCGCGCTAGTCGGGCCAGCTCCTCGGGCGTCCGACGGCTCCAGTGCGTCGCCCGGGGGCGGCTCGCGCGCTCACTGCTGTCAAAACACGGAAATGAAGGTCAGAGGATGTCGAGAGTGTAAGCTTAGCACACTGGAATTATTGCTACGATGGTTTACTTTCACAGAAAAGTTCCGCTTCATAGCTCGGCTTAGCATTTAGCCAGGTCAAAGTTCGTTCGATTCTCAACAACCACTGTGCGCACGCTTACAAGCACTGGCTTACAGTAAGAAATTTCTCAGCCTCTGCGGAGTTTAGTTCGTTTCAATCGATCAGTTAGTAGTTAGCCTTTTTACCTGTTAGTGCTCCCCGCGACACTGCCGTTGTGGTAGAGGTCAAGATGCGGTTCTGAGAGCGACCGAAGCTCTTCCGTCAGTGGTGAAAATCCCGCCTGCCGGCGCGAGAGACAGATTTAGCAAAGTGAGAAGAACACCCCCACAAAGAGCTCCTTCTCGAACCAAGATGGTAAACTTGCATCCGTTGAAATTCCTTGTACGTGACAAGTAAATTTACTTCTTCACTTATGAATTTACCTGTACGTTTCAGGTAAAGTCTCTCGTTATCACTTATGAATTTACTCATACGCTTCAAGTGAATTCACTTGTTCCCTTATAAATTTACTCAGATGTCTTAAGTTATTTCACTTGTCTGAATTGTCGTGGTTCAAGAAACGACTCTTGTTGGTGCAATGTAACGTCAAATTTCTGCCTTGCAGGTGCAACGTACGTGGCTCATGGACGTGGGCGTGGTCGGCCTGCTCAAGGAGAAGGCCGTCGTCGGCGTGGACCGCGGCGTGGCGGACTGGCTGCGTCCTGGAAACGAGCACGGCGTCATGACGACGGTGAGGGGGCTGCATTTAATTGGGGCGACTTCGGCACCCTACGGTGATTTCGACAAGCACTTAAAAACCGCAACTTTGTATCTGCATTTTAGTCTTTTCATTTGTTTTACAAGTGCCTCTACTTCCATCCTCATGCTCTCCATCCATGTAAACTATGAAACGAACCAAAATGTTGCTCCAAATGGAAGTTTTGATAGGCCTGATATTGGTCTCCACTTTTGCTTTGCCGGAAGTCACGCCAATTGACGGCGTGCAGAAGATTTAATGACGACAAGTTCACCTGTTCTGTTGTTGTTCTGCTTGGGTTGGTAGCGATGGGCGCACCCGCAGGTCCGCAGCGCCGCTGAGGCCAAGTCCGTGTCCCTCATGGTGGCGTGGCGGTGGCGCTACCCCCGGCGCAGGGTGGGCTTCCCCCGGCGGGGAGTATCGCCGCGGTCCGGGGTAGCGGCGACGCAGAGAGGGCGCCACCACCCAAGGAGCGGCTGCAATCGTCGCCACGGTGAGTCTCAGTCTTCCGTGGAGTCGAGGGGCAACTGGTTCTCACATTCGTGGTATGCAAATTATGCGTAATTATGGACACTTTCTACATACAGGCGGCAAAACCGCTTGTAAGTCGACGAAATGTGTTGCAAATACAGGAGAAATCTTGCACTACCGCAATCATTGCACGTAAAATAGTACAGCCCGCCATCACTCGGTCCGATTGCATTCACGAAAATGTAAATCCAAAGAGATACAGTTGCGCTGCATAAATGGTATCTCCATTCATTCATTCATTCATTCATTCATTCATTCATTCATTCATTCATTCATTCATTCATTCATTCATTCATTCATTCATTGCGTATGCACTACAAGATGAAATGTGTGCTTAGTACACAGCTATCGGAGCGTACTTGCAAGCACACATCTATAGCTGTATGCTTGGACAAGCACACATCTATACTCTAGAAACTGAAGAGAGTGCATGGCATGCTCCTCCTAGGAGTCAACCACAAAGCACACTCTTCCCAAGAGCATGCTTGCAAGCACACTCTTCCCAGGAGCATGCTTGGCAAGCACGCTCTTCCTGGGAGCATGCTTGCAAGCAAGGAGAGTGCTTGAAAGCATGCTCCTGGGAAGAGTGTGCTTGCAAGCATGCTCTTGGGAAGAGTGTGCTTGCAAGCATGCTCTTGGGAAGAGTGTGCTTTGTGGTTGACTCCTAGGAGGAGCATGCCATGCACTCTCTTCAGTTTCTAGAGTAGGTGTGTGCTTGGCAAGCACACAGCTACAGGTGTATGCTTGGCAAGTACACATCTATAGGTGTATGCTTGGCCAAGCACACTTTAATCCCACCCATTTAAAGGCATACTCCTACAGCTGTGTGCTTGTCCAAGCATACATCTATAGATGTGTGCTTGTCCAAGCATACACCTAAAGATGTGTACTTGGCAAGCATACACCTATAGATGTGTGCTTGCAAGTACGCTCCCACAGCTGTGTACTAAGCACACATTTGATCTTGTAGTGTGATGGACTCATTCGCTTTTTAGCAGTCGTAGTACGTAGTCGTAGCAATCGTAGTACTCGCTGGTAGCACGATTTTATTTTGTACGCTGACCAGGATAATTTAGCGCGCGGATGCGCAGCGCACGCTGACCTACTGAAAACACTTTTACTTGCCAGTCGCGCCTCACCCGCGACGTCGCTTACACTTCTTGAACAGCCTCGCACTTGCACTAATTGCGTTGCCCTGCACTTGCACTGCCTTGAACTTGCACAGCCTTGCACTTGCTCAGCCTTGAACTTGCACAGCCTTGCACCTGCACTGCCTTGCACTCGCACAGCCTTGCACTTGCACAGCCTTGGACTTGCACAGCCTTGCACTCGCACAGCCTTGCACTTGCTCAGCCTTGCACTTGCACAGCCTTGCACTTGCACAGCCTTGCACTTGCACAGCCTTGCACTTGCACTAATTGCCTTGCACTTGCACTGCCTTGCACTTGCGCCGGTCCAGCGGTCCTGCCGGACGGGACGGGACGCCGAGTTGCACTGCGCCTGCATGCGGTGGCGTATGAATGGACTACGGATGACCGGATGTGGAGAGGAGTGGAGGAAGGGAGGGGGGGGGGACCACGTGATGACAATATGAACCGGCGCCAGTATGACCGCACAGGGCAGCCAACCACTGCACAGGTGGACTGGGCCCCCTCCACGTGACGTGTGCTTTGGTCGACACACTGGTGACTACCGGCCTGGAACCCCTCCCCCTCCTCCCCGTCTCTCCCGACGAGGTTGACACATGGCCGTGATTCTGACCAGACTGCCCTTTAACCGCCCCGCTGCAGACTGATTCCGAGAGTCGTTTTCGTCGCTCTGTCTCTGTCGCACTCATGGGCTGCCCCGTATGGGTGCGAGAGAGACGGACCGATGAAAACGACTCTCAGTCTGCTGCAGACACTGCAGACGGCGTCCGAGCGGAACGGGATCGGCCAGCCCTAACGATTCGGCGCCATTTATAGCCAGACAGATTGCAACGATGAGCAGAGCACTTCCAGTGGTGTGGGCGGGGCGGTCAGTCCGCGTCTTGAGCGTAGCGCGCGTTGAATGATATATACTCGAATCGACCTCTCGGTGATACCAACGGGTTGTTAAAACGAGGAATCGATTGGTGTCTTGATGAGTTTGATTCGAGCCTCCATTGAGTGATTGTCTGTCTTCACAGGGAATCCCACGGTAGATACGCGGTTATGTACGAGTGTCATACACTGGGAAAACCTTACAAACTAGTTCAGGCCTTACAAAGCGAAGCAGTTTGTTAGAACAAAGTATTTTGAGCATACATAAGCTTACAAAGAAAATACTTCGCAATTTACGAACTATATCTTCGTATAACAAAGTAAATTAGTTTGTCCGTGTGTATGTTCAGTATACTTCGTAAGGTTTCAAGGGTGTACAATTTGAGGACGTGAAAAGGACTCGAAATGATGGTTTTCATGGCTATGGTCCGAATCGGCCCTCTTACTGTATCTTGTG
The DNA here is from genome assembly GCF_012932325.1 of Thrips palmi. NCBI lineage: Eukaryota > Metazoa > Arthropoda > Insecta > Thysanoptera > Thripidae > Thrips > Thrips palmi. The sequence continues at coordinate 8,399,292 of NW_023144622.1, forward strand.
CTGAACATTCTTTATTGGACCATAGTGAAAAATATCCATACTCTCATAAAAATTCTTCATTTAACGGTAAGACTCCTCCTTTTGAGGTGATGACTCTGTCCTTGTAACTCACTTACTTCTGAGAACTCATCGAACCTTTTAGATAGTTTGTCCAAGGAAAACTTCCTCCACAGTGCAGCCAGCCTTTCACCGAAGTAAGGGAAGGTGGGGTACTATGTGACACTTTTAGGCGGATGCCCGCCAACACTAAACTAACAATTGCACGTATCCATACTGCTTGTGCCGACAAAGAGGGGAGCCTTAGCTTCAAAGTCCCGTTGAGCTTTTCATTTTATCTCGATTGGTTGCGAAGGTATCCCAGTTTGAATGGGTGCATGTAAAATGTCACATGGTGTACCACCGAGTTCACCATGTGACAGCCCCTGGGCACCATGTGACACCTCGGACTAATGTGTAAAAATTGCTGTTTTTCAATGGAAATATTCGTAGATGCATTTCAAAAATGGTTGGGAAAGCAAGGAAACACATCTATGTTAATCAAAATAAAATTTATGTAAAAGAATCAACTTATTGTTGTGAAGGAAGCTGCCGTCTGCTCGTCGGCCCGGCCCGCGCCCGGCCATGGGTGTCGTCTGCTGAGGCCAACTCCTTTGTAGTTCCAAACCTGGCCACCAGGCGGCACTGGGCTTTGCCTTCGAGCCCCCAGAGACGCCCAGCCACCCCTACACTCTACCAAAAATGTCCTGTAAATGCCGTTAATTTATTACCAGTTTTCACTGTAGGTCAATTCACAGCGTTTGCTGTGAACTACTTCACGGCGTTCACTGTGATCTCGGTTACAGTGTTCACTGTGATCTGGTCCCCAGTAAACACTGTGAGTTTGACGCCGCTGAGCACCGAAGTACTGCAAATCAGGCTGCAAATCAGGCTGCAATTCACGGCGTCTACTGTGGCCAGATCACAGTGAACGCCGTGAACTAGTTCACAGCAAACGCCGTGAATTGCATAACAGCAAACATTAGTAATAAATTAACGGCGTTGACAGGACATTTTTTGTAGAGTGTAACCTCTCTCAAACACATTGACACAAGGGTTAGTGTAATTTCCCACGCCAACGACACATAGAAGCAGGATTTATTGGGGAAAACAGGAAAATCGCGGATTAGAGAAGGTGTCACATCGTGCCCCACATCGAGTGTCACATCGTGACCGAAGGGGTGGCTTTCGAGGAAATGACAACTGCGCCCTTATCCCTTGCGGTAGAGAAGCGAGCCCAAGCTTATTTTACGCTTAAAACATCAAAGGAGAACATCCTTCAAGGCATAGGCCGTTTGTGTGTGTTTAAAAGGTGAAAAGCGGACGGGGCGTGAAATAGAAAAAAATTCCAATTACCTGTTTTGGGGGGATTTCAATTTCTCGAGTCTACGACTTCCGCCCTGTACGACGCACAGTCACGGCCTGTTAGACGTCGATGCCCCTCCTTGATACCTTCCTTTGAGTCTTCTTACCGTTGTTGGATAGCGAGCCGTTAGAGAGAAAAAGCCAATGTCACATGGTGGCCGTGTCACATGGTACCCCACCTTCCCTTACATTTAGATTGTGGCATGATTTTGTGTATCGACCTGTCTCACTCACAATCTGAGGACTTGTTGCAAAAAATACTCGCTCTGATTGACAGGCCGGTGCGCTCTTCGCGAGAAGCAAGATGACGAAGAGAAAGACATACTGCAAGAAACAACCACAACAAAAGTACACAAATTACTGGCAAATTTTTTATCAGGAATTTATTGTACTTTCAAAGTACAACATTTGTTGTACAAAGTACAATGAAACCGGTATGACGAGTGCTGGGCAGTCCAGGCCTCGTTGTGGTTTGGTTTGTACAACTCGGCACAACTCGTTGTACTTTATACAATCCGCGTTGTACTTTTATTGCACAGTTTTTGTTGCACTTTTGTTGTACTATTCACACTTTTTCTTGCAGTGCAACACCGACCGACTGGTGGCGGTGCATCGACTGAACCAGATTTGTGTTGCATTTTTAATCTGCTGCTCGCGGAGCGCACACGAAAAAAATGCTTGGTTACAGTAACCGGCTTCGAGGTAGGTTACGGGTGGTTGTTTGGGAGAACCATGCGGGTTAGTTAAGTCAACCGACTCTTGGTTGAAGTTGCCCAGTCAGCATGGTAGCATTTACCAAGCGACCTGGCTACCGCCGCTCGGTTGCAGTTACCAAGTCTTGGCTGGTCCAGCAATACCGCTTGGTACACTGCCGCCCCCGCTACTCCCGCCGCCACCCGACCGCCGCAGCAACCCCCCTCCTCTTGCCGCCGCACCCCGGCGCGTCGGCTACCCCCTCCCTTCCGCCGACGGCTGGAGCTGTGCATGTGTTCCGTCCCTGGCGGCAGGTCCTCCACGCGCAGTGATGGCCGAGTGGTACGGCGACTGCTCAGTGACTAGAGGACTCGGGTTCGACTCCGGGTGGGTGCGGGCTCTTGGAGGGCGGTACCGGACACACGGGCAGCCAGGACGTTCTCAGGAGGGGTAGGAATGACGTCGCCGGAAGCAGCGGGCCGTTAACCCGATGAAATTGTATTTTTTTAAATTTTGAAATTGATATCCTAACCGAAAAACTTGGTTATGATGACCGAGTCTGCGGAGTTCCCAGCACCACTGACTTGTTTGCGACGACCAAGTCAACTTGGTTACCCCAACCATCTCGTCTAACCAAGTCACTTGGTTATCATAACCGACAACTTGGTAACGCAAAAATTAACAATGCGACTTGGTTAGAGCAACCAAGTTTCGAGTTCCAGCAACCGACCTTTTTTTCCATCCACGTCCAACCGCCACGGTTTTCCCCGTCTTGCCCGCCGCTCGCCGCCTCAAAAGTTTACTTTCGCCTTTCCCTGTCGGCCGGCTCAATTTTTCACCTCTTTTTGGCCTGCGACCGGCAGAGCGGCGGCCCGACAGGCCGGGCCGGCATCATGCCAGAGGCTGCCGCCAGGCCGGCCGGCCGGCCAGCTACTGCCAGCCGCCCCCGCACAGTGGCGCGGTTTTGCCGGGGGGACCCTGAGTAAGATTGTGCACACATGGCCGCCCCGAAGGGATGGCAGGCTTTTAAAAAATTTACCTCCTTGCCCGGCGCGCCGGCGTGCCCCAGTCCTCGCTGCAAGTAGGGGGTGGAGCACCGTGCTGGTAGGCAACCCATCCGGCACGGCTGGTGCTTCCCTGTCTCTCTCGCACTCACGGGGCGCTCCGGAGGGGTGCGAGGAAGACAGAGCGACGAAGCAGTGTTCGGAATCAGCCTGGGGG
>NW_023144622.1:8403106-8450606 GCF_012932325.1 Thrips palmi
CCTAGTAAGTTAGTACATTTTAAACAAAAGACTGGGTATGAAGTGATGGTGGCTTTGACCTAAAATTTGAAACCAGTCTATGTGAGAGTGGAGTTGGGCGGAAATGATTTGAACTTACCAACATGCTGGTGATAAGTTTCACCGCTCAGTTTTTATGTAAGCCATGAAGACAGCTGTTCTCGTGAACGGTTTCTCTGATGAGTCTAGCCTTTGCCACCCAATTTGATTACAATTGTCTCGTCAAAATGAGCATTGCATTTGTCTCGTTGAAAGAAACGTGACTGCTTTCCAGCTGGCTAGTGTCACGCTTAAATTAATATGACAAATGAACCAAGCCTGTCACGTTCCTTTGAGCGTGACATGTCACGTTTGAAGGAACGTGACAGTTTTCAAATTCAAAGGAACGTGACGTCACATTCGAGAATAACAGTGCCGACATGCAAAATATTTCCACTTTGCACTGGTATGCTCCTACACCAGTGTCGAAAGGGTTGCCAACCGGACGGCCAGACGATAGCATGGCCACGCTATCGAGAAGTTTGCCTACACCGTGAAAAGAGTGTCACAATACGCTCAGGAACTTTGATGGAAATGTCATCAATTTGTGATGAAAAACAAATTTTTAAAGTGTTCCAGTGTAGTTGGCTGATCGGCAACCCCTCTGACACAGGCGTATAGTAAGGAAATTTTTGCCTTCTTATGTGGCATCACTGCCTGAGATTTTTGGTGGATCCAGAGAAGGTCAGGGAGGGGGGGAGGAGGGCGGGCGTGCACCTGGATTTCCGCAAATCACGCTGCAGAGCACTGCAGCCTTAGGGACCACAGTGGGCCAGAAGATCGGTGAATGCGGCCAAAAATCTAAATGCAATTTTGAGCTCCAGAGTCGCTAAATGGGACTCGAACCAAGCGTGCGACCCCACCAATGCATTGCTCTCCGAACGAGGAATCCATTGGTGGGGTCACACATTCGGTTCGAGTCCCATTTAGCGACTCTGGAGCTCAAAACGCGTCTAGCATTTTGTCCGCCCCCAGACGATGACGACCGGTCTTCTGGCGGCCCACTGTAGGGACTGGCCGGCCTCCGTGAATGGAGGCCCCACTTTGTTTCCCTGAATGAGCCGCCGCTCCCATTCCGCTACACTGCAGACTGCGTGGCGACCGGCGGCCTGCCGTGTCATTCACAAGAGCGGTTCGTCGCTCCGTCTCTCCCGCACCCTTTGCGGAGGGCCCCTGCCCCGTGAGTGCGAGAGAGACAGAGCGGCGCGTCGCCTGGCGGTCCACAGGTGTGCGGGTGTGCAGGCAAGGCGTGACTTCGCGCCTCATTTTCACCTTTATTACTCTTTTCTTGTCTTTCCCCCCCCCTTCCTCCCCCACCTTCCACCACCCCAAGCAAAAGGACTTCTTTTGGAATCGGCGCGGCAGCCCGGCCGCAATAAAAGATGTAAAATTGGCGGCAAACTCTGCAATAAATCGTTCTATATCTTTCTCTCTTTTTTTTTGGGGGGGGGTGTTCAATTAGCCAATTGAAACGGTTGCCGCGAGCTTTTTCGCTTTTTTCGGCGTGCCGCCTGCACTGCAAAAGGGTTCGTCGCCCCGATTTCAGAACATAGCCGGCAGGGGGCGCGGTGATCGGGTCACGGATTTCACAGTGCCACCGCGTGCTGATAGCCAGGCTCCGCTCTGCAGACTGATTCCGAGAGTCGTTTTCGTCGCTCTGTCTCTTTCGCACGTCTAGGGGCGTCCCCCAGAGGTGCAAAGAGACAGAGCGACGAAAACGACTCACGGAATCTGCCTGCATGCAGAGGCTCATGACGGAGAACAAGGGGCGGCGGCGCGCCCTCGCATCCCGACGCCCCGACACCGACCGTTACTGACCTTCCTGCAGACTGATTCCGAGAGTCGCCTTCGTCGCTCTGTCTCTCTCGCACCCGTAGGAAACCCCCATGAGTGCGAGAGAGACAGAGCGACGAAAACGACTCTCGGAATCAGTCTGCCGCTCCTCGCCAGAATTATCATTTCCCTTCCTCCCCTTCGCCGTTCAAGAAAACGCGTGCCGCCGAGGAGACGGTGTCGCCATCTGCGGACTGATTCCGAGCGCCGCTTTCGACGCCGTCTCTCTCGCACCCGTACGGGACGCCCCATGAGTGCGAGAGAGACAGAGCGACGACAGGACCCTTTCGGAATTAGGCGGCCGGTGCGGCGGCGCGGCATTCGCGTCACGACCTTTTGCAAATCGCATTCGCACAGAGCCGCCGCCTGCCGACTGATTTCGAGTGTCGTTCTGGTCGCTCCGTCTCTCTCGCACCTCCACTGGACGCCCCGTGAGTGCGAGAGAGACAGAGCGGCGACCACGACTCTCGGAAACAGGCTGCTGCCTCCCCCGCGGTGGCGCGGCGCTGCACCTGGACCAGGCTGGATCCCGCACAGCGGTTCATCTCTCTCACTCCTTCACGGGACGCCCCATGAGTGCGAGAGAGACAGAGCGACGACAGCGATATGCGCGGCATCAGTCAGCTGGATCGCGGCGCGTGCAGTGTGTCAGCCTCTGCGGTTCCTCCGCGGCGTTTATGACTGTGTTCATCACGGTATGCAAATGCAACCCCTTCCCCCGCATGCACTTGCCGCGCCGCGCGCGCCGCAGCCTCGAGCGAGGCGCACCGCGAGCACCGCGTCGTCGCCCCCCTCCCCTCCTTCCCCTGACCCCCCCCCCCCTTCCCCCCCCTCCACAGTGGGCCAGAAGACCGGTGGAGGCGGCCAAAACTCTAGACGCTTTTTGCCTCCAGAGTCGCTAAATGGGACTCGAACCGAACGTGTGACCCCACCAATGGATTGCTCTCCGAACGAGGAATCCATTGGTGGGGTCACACGTTCGGTTCGAGTACTGTTAAGCGACTCTGGAGCTCAAAACGCGTCTAGAGTTTTGTCCGCATCCACTGGTCTTCTGGCACACTGTGCCCTCCCTCCCCTCCCTCGCTCGTCAAGTGATTTCGACGCTGATCGGCATCAGGCGCCACAACTCCGGGGCGCCAGGACGGGCTTTCGCAGTGGCACCCGCGAAGTCGGGATTGAGTCACAGTGTAGGGCCTCTAAGTGACCGCCAATGCCCGCGCTAATGTCTAAGCAGGTGCATAGCAGAGCATTGCAGCGCAAAGGCGGCGCCGCCACCGCAAGGCGTGCCGGCCGAGCCCCACCGCAGTTAGAGTGTGCACACACGGCATAAGTATGGACACACACCACACATGCAGAGAGAAAAATAGAAAATAAAAATTATTTTTGGCAAAATAACTTAGTGCGGGCGCTAATTTTACGGTATATCCAGGACCACTTGACTGTTTCTGAATTTCACAGGGTGCTGCTTCGGTTCAAAAGTTAAAAGATAGAGCGCTAACAGGTTTTTCTAAGCTTTCTTAAGTATTTCTTCACTGCCAAAAATTCCGTACTTTTGTACGGAAATGGTACGGAAAAATATAGGACGGAGTACGGAGAAAAGTACGGAAAGTTCCGTACTTGCTCCATATGAACCCATGTAAATGGGTATGGAAAAAGTACGGAACGTTCCGGAGTTGGCAAGTACGGACGGTCCAGGCAAATTCTTGACCAGACATGTTCCGTACTTTTTCCGTACTTTTTTCTCACAGTGTTTTTTTTTTCGATTTTATTTTCTGGGCGAGACGGACGTACCACGTACTTTTGTTTCAGGATCGGTCGGATTCCGCGTGCGAGTCGTTGAGAGCCGCGGCGACGGGAAAGGGGAGCGGGATGGAGCGACCGGGCAGGAAAAGGGACTTCTCGAAGCTTGTCATAATAATTACCCCGGGAGCGTTGCGCCGCCGGCGCGACAGGGCAGGGCACGGCAGGGAAGGACACGGCAGGACACCGCAGGGCAGGACACCGCAGGAGAGGACAGGGCACGGCACGGCACGGCGTTTAGCCGCCGATGCGCCTGCTGCCGCGCGATGCGACGCCAGCGACACCTGTCGGCCGGCGGTACTGTAATAAGACTCTGTCTGCGGTATGCAGCCCCGTATTACACTACACTAGTAGTACTGCGGGTCTTTACTGCCTCGTGAACCGGCAGACTGATTCCGAGAGTCCATTTCGTCGCTCTGTCTCTCTCGAAGCGCCCCGCACGGGTGCGAGAGAGACAGACCGACGAAGACGACTCTCGGGACCAGTCTGCTGGCAACCAGGCGTGGCATTATCCCTGTCGGTAATGACACACCGCCTCTTCTTTTCTGATCGTCCGAAGGGATTCACTTTACATGCAACTCGTGGGGAGAGGAAGTTGGGCTGCGGTTGCGTGCAGCACCACGATGCCGAGAGTCGTTTTCGTCGCTCTGTCTCTCTCGCACTGGCGGGGCGTCGCAGTGGGGAGCGAGAGAGACAGAGCGACGAGTCTCGGAGTCAGCGTCGTCTGCATGGTGAGGCGGCGGTGGGCGCCTCTTCGCTCTGTCTCACTCGCACCGAGGGCACTTCAGAAAGTGCACTACCGGTATTACGCGACGGGTGTATTACACGTATGTACGGCCCAGAAGCCAATTTGGACATTTGACCCAAAAATGACGATCAGGATTCGCGTAAACCGGTTTTTGTGTCAGGGAAGCGTGTGGTTACCCCGTCGCTCGCACCTTCGAGGCGGCCCTGGGCGGTGAGAGAGAGGGAGAGAGAGAGATGAGTAGAGGAGAGAGAGAGAGAGAGAGAGCACTTTGCGGAAGCAGCCTGCCGGCAGGGCGGCCGGGGCGCAGGGAGGTGTGTCCCGGTCGCGCGCTGCCATTGGTCGCTGGCCGCTGGCGTGATGTGGCTGCCGACGCTTGACGCGCTTCACTTCGCTGCCGACGGGAATTGACACAGCCTTGCCGACGAACCACGACGAACGCGGTGGCGTCAGCCAACCTAACCTAACCTAAATTTGAATACCTGGTTTTCCCGGGAAGCCTATGGGCGAGACATACCGTAGGGAAAGGCATAGGCGATTTCTAGGGAGTTCCTGGGAAAACCAGGAACCGTTTTTACCGTGTTGAGAGCTCTGTGTGGCATGCAGACTGCGAAAACCCAGAGCTCTGCCCAGTTTGAATGGAGTATAACCTAACCATAACCTTACCTAGCATGAATCTAGTCAGAGGGGAGTGGTGAGGGCGTGTTTGGCAGGACTGCTTGTCTCTCATTTTGTCTCGGGGTTCCTGGCCCACCTGGTACATTGGAAAAACCTCTTTGAACCGGATTGTTCATTTGCTTAGAGAATCATTGACCCATATCACGTTACAGTACTACCTATACTTGTCCATTTTTACGAAGTTTCCCATCTCTTAGTGAAGTTCTAACAAAATTGGGAGAATGGGCGAGCGTGTCAGGTCAAAATGAAAAGCCCGATGATTGCTCGGAAGGTTGTGCAAGACGTCTTTTCGTGAGCGTAAAAATGTTTTTCTCACGTCAGAATTACAAGACGTCTCCGAGACATAACATCATGGATCTGTCGAGGTGGCATTCCCTCGTTTTCGGTGAAACTCGCCGTGCTACCGACCAACTTTCATTTCGTCACTTTGAAGCAGAAGGACCAGTGAAGCGTACGCAGTGTATTGAGCTCTGCACTCGCTTGACTTCTCTAGGGAACGAGCCCACTGGTTCCGGTGCTGTTAACACCTCAACTCGAATTGGAGTGGCCCAGGAGGACCTCTCCCACAGCGACCTAAACGCACACGGCCGGGCCCCGATCCGTTTCACGAGCGGAATGGCACACTGTTTGGATTTAAAATCGAACAACTGCCTGATTCGATTGGACTTCATTGATTTTAAAATGTTTTTAGATCAATTTCAAATCAAAAATTTGCTGTTTTTCTTCGGGTGTTTTTCTTGTTGTTCTTTGCTGTTTTGGTATGGAATGGAGGGGTGCGATGCCAACGCTCGCCAGTCGCCAGGCGTTTGATTGAGTCGACAGGCACTGACCCCATTCAGCAGAGATTATTGAGTTCGGCGTGCCATTTGACTCGCGATGAGTGAGTTTGCCGTTGTGTGAGTGAGTGAGTGAGTGAGTGAGTGAGTGAGTGAGTGAGTGAGTGAGTGAGTGAGAGTGATGAATGAATGAATGAATGAATGAATGAATGAATGAATGAATGAATGAATGCTAGGGAGTGTAAAAGGGTGAGAGACAGTCACAGTGGCGTCGGAAGCACCGGGTCAGAGTGTCAGCTGACCCCCCAGTTTTTGAACTTCCCCGGGTCAATCCCCTGCGAGGTAAGCAACCTGCAATACCTTGCCCCTCCAACTTTTTTGACGTTCCGACGCGCCCGGAGACAGACAGACAGAAAGAAAGACAGACAGACAGACAGAGACCTACAGAGCTGTGGATCATGGTCTTTCAAAGACAGTGACATCACCAGAGCTGTGCGCAGAGAAATGTCGAGAGAACTGTTTGCCGCGTCGTGCACTAGAACTCCACGCTCGCCGTGCTCGTACACACGTCGTCGCGGTCGGGCCATGAGACTGGGCGGCGGGGCCGTGCCGTGCATTGTCAAACGCCGCTCTCCTCCTTTCGATTGGCGAGGAACTCCAGCCGAGGAACTCGAAGAAAGCTCGACGACTTTTCGATGGAGTCGACCTCTCGATAGAGTCGACCCGCACTGCCCGCCCGTGTGGCCCGTGCGGGTCGCGCCAAAGCCTTGCTGTTTGGGCTCTCTCACACTCCCTGCCACACACACACACACACAGAGTCGCCTTTATCGTCCAACAGGTACGGTCCTTCAGTGGTCCAGCCTCCAGCCACTATAATGTCTCTATGGGACCCGTGGAGGTGTCAATAGCGCCCGGCCCGGCCTCGGCCCGCATTCCGTGAATCGGGGAAACCTTATTCTCACCTGGCCGGTGCCCCACGGTGCCCCTCACTGCCCAGTGTACCTGCGGGCCGCGTCCGGGGCGCCGTGCTCCGTATAACTGCCTCGTACTACGCCGAAGGACCCGACGGGCCCTTGGAAGGACTCGAAGGGCTGGCTGTCATTCATTGCGGGCTTGACGAGACGGTACTCCGAGACGCAGCCCCGACTGATTCCAGATAGTATAATCACTGCTCCCCCGCCCGGATTCGTTACAAGTCCCCGGGGCGGCGACACCGCTGCGTGAAGTTGAAGTTAGTTGGGGCCCACAGTGGGCCAGAAGACCGGTGGAGGCGGCCAAAACTCTAGACGCGTTTTGAGCTCCAGAGTCGCGGAAAAGGACTATCGAACCGAACGTGTGACCCCACCAATGGATCCCTCGTTCGGAGAGCAATCCGTTGGTGGGATCACACGTTCGGTTCGAGTCCCATTCAGCGACTCTGGAGCTCAAAACGCGTCCGAGATTTCGACCGCCTCCACCGGTCTTCCGGCCCACTGTGCGGCCGCCGCGTGTGTGGAATGTCTTCGTCCTTCGTTACGAAGGGACGGCGCGGTTCGGCTCGCTCTCGCGCACGATTATGTGGGGAATTCGGGCCGGCATCATTTCCCATCACGCCACGGCACGCCACGGCACGGCACTCCACGGCAAGGCACGCCACGGCACGGCAAAGCACTCCACGGAGAAGAGAAGACTTTACGGGAATACGAACGGCCATGCACGCAAGCAAGCAACTGCAGCCCGATGCAGTGCAAAAAAAAACAGAGACTTTATTTTTTAAGTTATTTTGTTTTTGTTGAATGTCATTTCGCTTCGTCCAACATTTTATGCGCCCCTCAAAAATTCTTAGAAAATATTTTTCCATTTTTTCAGAGTTTTTAAAATTAATTTTTGAAAAGTGAATAAATTTTTACATTCATCACACAAAATTTGAGCGCATTCCACATTCAGGTGTCTGAAACGTCTGTTAGTGGGCATCATCTGTTTGCTAAAACACCGGAAGTCTACCACATTCTGCCACAATCATTAAACACTAAATTTTACAGTGGTTTATTTAAAATTTTCTTTTTTAGTGTAGAGCAGAAGTGAGCCTGCGTGGCGCTGTTGTTCCCCTTCGGTGGTCTCTGGGACGAGGCGGCCGCCGTGTCTTTTCCGTGAAGCGATGCGAGTGTTGTCCGCCGCTGACCGCATGTTGCCCCTGCACTGGCACCACTGCACTGTGGGCCGCAGGCCTGATGCACGTTGGCTGCCATGCTGCCATTGTGCTCCCATTCATTGAGGCGAGTGGTTTGAAGGGGACGCAACACTCGACTGTGGGACGCCACGCCACTGGAACGCGATTCTTGGTTCCTCGGCTCCTTGAAATTGCCTACATTCAGGGGACAACATACAGCGCTGCGCCACGGACCCGCGGGAACTACTGATATGGCGGGAGGTTTTGAACTTGGAACATATCAAAAAAGGTTTGGGAAGTAAATTTTGATCCGTATGACCTTAATTCTAATGAAGATGCCCCATGATAAAATATTGTGGCCTAAAGTGGATCCCAGGCACATGATTGACTACTTTTTGGTTTTTCCCAAGAGCTCGGGTTGGGGTGGTCCGACTAAAGCTTTCTCACATCTTTTATTTTAGACCTAATTTTTTTTCTTTAATTATTGATTGACTATTTCTTTGTTTTGTGATCACTGATCATGTTAACCTAATGTTTCTTAGAACTTCAATGTAACTTCTTCTTGAACAATTGAGTGAAAAACTTACTTATGCAGCTTTTTTCTTTGACTTTTTGTGCGCAAATGAAGTGAAAAACTAATATTCCCCACCTTAATTTAGAAATTGTTTTTATTAAATCTTAATATATACTAACAAATTTTTCACATGCTCGCCCTTACTATCACAGTTAAAGAAATTATGGCTGTAGTGTCGATTTCTTTATAAACTGTGATAAGGGCGAGCAAGTGGCAATTGGTTAGTTTATTTAAGATTTAATTAATACAAACTTTGAACGAAGGTGAGAAACATCAATTTTTTTCTTCATTTGCGTACAAAAAATGAAAGAAAAAAGCTGCATTAATAAGTTTTTCACTCAATTGTTCAAGAAGAAGTAACATTGCAGTTCTAATGAAACAGTAGGTTAACATGATCAGTGATCACAAAACATACAAAAGAAGTCAATCAATAATTCAAGAAAAAGCAGTAGGTCTAAAAAAAAAAAAGATGTCGAGAAAGCTTTAGTCGGACCACCCCAACCCGAGCTCTTGGGAACACCAAAAGTAGTCAATTTATGTGCCTGGGATCCACTTTAGGCCACAATATTTTATCATGGGAAGCATCTTCATTAGAATTAAGGTCATACAGATCAAAATTCACTTCCCAAACCTTTTTTGATATGTTCCAAGTTCAAAATCTCCCGCCATATCAGTAGTTCCCGCGGGTCCGTGAGGTAGCGCCACGGGTCGCCGATGTTAGCAGCAGGCCAGAGGAAGGTAGAATACGCCCGCTCGTTCTGGCAAGGGGGTCCCAGAACACAGAGGACCGTTGGAGGCGGCCAAAACTCTAGACGCGTTTTGAGCTCCAGAGTCGTTAAACAGGACTCGAACCGAGTGTGTGACTCCACCAATGAATTCCTCGTTCGGAGAGCAATGCGTTGGTGGGGTCACACGTTCGGTTCGAGTCCCATTTAGCGACTCTGGAGCTCAAAACGCGTCTAGAGTTTTGACCGCCTCCACCGGTCTTCTGGCCCACTGTGCAGAGTCGAGCCCCTGCCCTGGCCCCAGCTGCAGCCCGGTGTGCGTGGTCGCGGCCAACGATTTCGCACCTCTGTTGTCTTATCGATGAATGTGTGTGACCAGCGACCCGACGAGGTCGGGGCTGTAATCTCTCACCTTTTATGATGTCGCTACACCTGCTCGTGCTCCCGGCAGCAAAACCAATGACTTTGTTTCTCTCTCTCTCTCTCTCTCTCTCTCTCTCTCTCTCTCTCTCTCTCTCTCTCTCTCTCTCTCTCTCTCTCTCTCTCTCTCTCTCTCTCTCTCGATCCTTGTCTCTGTGTGAGAGTGAGTGAGGGAACGAGTGAGAGAGATGTGTGAGGGTCAGGGTCAATATTGACGGTCGGCTCGTTTTCAATAGCAGGCTAGCCCACTGCTAGCCCTCTGCATTGCGATATGCATTGCCTATGTTGTCTATGGCGATATCCCACTTTGTAGTGGTGCTGCAGACCGCTGCGGAGCGCCAGCTGCCGTTTCCGTTGCACAGTGTGCCGACACGCCACCTGCGCGGTTTGTTTACGTACTTCCAGTGTGGGCGGACCGGAGGGACTCGACTTTTATTGAATGGTACCCAGATTGGTCTACAAAGTCAAGTCAGCCGAATGGCAAAATAATCCGCCGAGCAAGAGTGCGACTTAAACTTTCAGGTTTCATCTTTTTGGCACGTAAAGTACTGAAACAGTTTGCAGACCGGTGCACGTGCACGGTAAAAACGGTTCCTTGTTTCCCAAGGAACTCCCTGGAAATCGCTTACGTCTTTACCATAGGCTTCCTGGGAAAACCAGGAACCGTGTCTTCAAGGTTCTCGGAGTGAAAGTATTCATAAATAACTGCAAGCGGATTCCGTAAAACATTTTTTTTGCCGTGTTCCTTGGCAGAAGAAGGGGAGAGCGAATGGGATGAGAGGGGCAGGGCACGGCACGCGCCCCGATTGGTCCAATGCAGTTATCGGCCCACAGTCCCAATGGCATCAGCGAGGCTTGCAGCAAGGGGTCCGCCTGGAGCCTCAAAGGCAGGCAGTGACGAGCCCAGTGTCTTTCCTAGTTTTATCCACACGAGCCACGCTCAGTGGGCCAGAAGACCGGTGGAGGCGGCCAAAACTCTAGACGCGTTTTGAGCTCCAGAGTCGCTAAATGGCACTCGGACCGAACGTGTGACCCCACCAATGGATTGCTCTCCGAACGAGGAATCCATTGGTGGAGTCACACGTTCGGTTCGAGTCCTGTTTAGCGATTCTGGAGCACAAAACACGTCTAGAGTTTTGGCCGCCTCCACCGGTCTTCTGGCCCACTGTGCCACGCAGCGACACCGCGCAGGCCGCCTCCGAACGGCGCTTTCATCGCTCTGTCTCTCTCGCACTCATGGGGCGTCCCGTAGGGGGTGCGAGAGAGACAGAGCGACGAGGCGCAGCGGCGGCTCCCCTTTCGTCTTGCATAGCGGCGTGCAGCGGCCCGTGAGCAGCCTAGCCGCGACCCGCCAGCCCCGCGCCAGCCCCGCGCCAGCCACCCAAAACAGTATAGTTTTACATTTGCGCAATCACTTTTCAAAGGAGTCAAAAGCTGGAACGGGCGGCGGGGAGGGCGTGCAAGTTGCCGAGGGGAGGGGAAGGGAAGGGAGGGGAAGAGAGGGGAAGGGAGGGAGGGGAAGGGAGGGGAGGGGAGGGGGAGGCTCAGCTTTTGATTGCCCGGCGACGGCGTCGCGCGGAATCGGGAGGCGTACAGCGTCGTCCTCGCCTAATTGACCGTAATGCTCCTCCCCTCCCCTCCCCCTCCCCTCCCCTCCCCTCCCGGTGACCGCGTCGCTATCTCCGCCTTTGAATGAGTGACTGACAGACAGTCGCATAACTTTGCGATACCATGTCGTCGTCGCTTTTTGTCTGCGGGCAAGCCCAAGGCAAGCCGAGCCAAGCCGCGGTCCCGCGCCGTCCTACCCCTTTCCCCGTCTTATTACCCCCCCCCCCCTTTTTCCCTGTGCCCCCGCCACTCTGCGGGGTCGGCAGTCGGCATCTCCCAGTCAGCGATGCAGACGCCTGAAAAGCGAAGAAAACTATCCAGAAGTTGACAGTGGCGTGAACTACAGCAAGGGGGAGTTTCAGGGGTCGAGAACCCCTTTCTTTTGATGGGTAGGCCATTCCGTATTGCGGCAAACGGAGCAGCCGGCGGCCAAAACTCTAGACGCGCTTTGGTCTCCAGAGTCGATTTACAGGGCTAGAACCGAGCGTGTGACCCCACCAATGGATTCGTCATTCGGAGAGCAATCCATTGGTCGGGTCACACGTTCGGTTCGAGTCCCATTTAGCGACTCTGGAGCTCAAACCGCGTCGAGAGTTTTTGGCCGCCTCCACCGGTCTTCTGGCCCACTGTGCGGCCTTCAAACAAGCCAGCAGGCTGCACCACTGGAAGCTGAACCTCTTCTCTCCCAGGACGGTGCATGCGTCGTGCGCCCCGAGAAGCTCCCCACGAGGATGAGCTGTCAGGCTGCCGATGTAATCTCCCTCCAAGCGGCAGCGCGGCACTGAGCCCGATCGGCCTGGATTGCCCCGGAAATGGTGGAGGCAACGCGTCGGACCATGGTGGCCGTGGTGGCCGTGGTGGCCGCGGTGGCTATGGTCGGCTTGGTCGGCGCGGTCAAACCGACACCGAGCTCGTTCTCTGGCGGTCGGATTAGACAGAGACAGCGGCAGCTAATTCGCCACAAAACTTTGTGCCGAAGCTCGCTGGAGATTTGGTGGGGCGTAGCGGCCGAGAAGTCTGGGTTCGATTCTGGACCCCCATGACGCAACAGTGATTTTTGTTTACTACGATCACCAGGACCACTTTGCACCTCCATCTTGACCTCCACAATCGCGACCATGACCACCCACGACCGCTACGACTTCGATATGACATTAGGACCAATACAACCATCACTACCGCCACGGCGACCACCACGACACCATGACCTTCATGACGCCATGACAGACAACCACGAAATGACGAGACCAAGATCATGACCTACAACCACCTGGACCATGAACAATCCGTACTGTCCCAGCATACCACTAGGACCAGCTTTCATGGAATCATCTCATGCCACGTGTTACCTGGATCGTGGTCTATCCTCGCTGGCATTAGCTGATCCATGCAAGTACCATGCAAGTACCATGCAAGTACCATGCAAGTACCATGCAAGTACCATGCCAGTACCATGCAAGTATCATGCAAGTACCATGCAAGTACCGTGCAAGTACCGCCAGTATTCTGATCGACGGTGATTAATGTAATGCACGGAGTATTACGAGGCGATTCCTATCGCTGCCCCGGGTTTGGTGTTGGGGAGGCCGGGGCCGGCCGTCTTCGAGGCGCCCTGCGTGCCCTGCGTGGTGCCTTACAAGGCCACGGCGCGGCCACGGCCAGCCGAGCGGTTTGCCGCTCTGTCCCCCTCGCACCCTGACGAGTGCGACAGAGACAGAGCGACGAAACGACTCTTCTGAACCGCCTCGGCGGGGCAGTGTCAGGGTAGGCGGCGTCGCCATGGCGTCGCCTCGCCCGCGCCATATGCAGTCCTAATGACGGCGAACGGGTCACGGGGGCACCCAGTGGTGGAGAAAGAAACCCAATGCAGAGTCAACTCCACCTCACCAAGGGCGCTGGCTGGTACGCCTTTTATAATACCTGGAGTGGCCAAAAGGGAGGCCAAATTTTACGATTTTTGATTTGACCAACTTTCTCGTAGGAATCCAGTTACCACAACGAGATTGAGCCAAGTCCACGGTTCGATCCGTTTTGCGAGCCATGATGTGTGCGAAATCCTTGTGCTTGCGAATTTGAATCCTCCAGGCCCGGCTCCTCCAGAGCCCCTGCGAGCCGAGGGGCCCAGCGAGGGGCGGCGCGAAGGGCCTGAGGACTGACTCCGAGAGTCGCTTTCGTCGCTCTGTCTCTCTCGCACTCATGGAGCGTCCCGTGTAGGAGCGAGAGAGACAGAGCGACGACAACGACTCTCGGAATCAGCCTGCAGGCGGAGGGAGGTCCGACGGAGGGAAGGGCGCCGTAAAGACGGAAGCGTATCCGTCCACGCTCGTGTCAGCTGATCTTCTTTTGTCTGCGGAAAAAGTGCGGTGGGACTTAATTGGGGCGTGTGGGGAGCGGCTAGCTAGCTGGCTGGCTGGCTGACTGACTGACCGGTTGAATGACTGACTGACTGGCTGGCTGTATGTGGCTGACTGGCTGGCTGTCTGGTGGCTGCTGACTGACTGCTGGCTGACTGGCTGGCTGGCTGCTGACTGGCTGATGACTAGCTGCTGGTGGGACTGACTGTGACTGACTGGCTGGCTGGCTGACCGATTGGCTGACTTGCTGACTGGCTGGCTGGCTGACTGACTGACTGGCTGTCTGGCTGACTGGCTCTGGCTGGCTGGCTGACTGACTGGCCGGGTCCGATCCGCTGGACGTCGTCAAGACACTGTCAAGACCGCGGTGAGGGCGGAGGGAGGGACGTCGCCGTGCCGCCCTTAAAACCAAACCAAACCGGCAGTGATGGCGCGATAGTCACACTTTCTGGCGGCGCTGCCGGCGCTGCCGTGGCCGAGTCCGAGCGTCGTCTGCCTCTGTCGCTCTCGCGGGGCGTCCCGCCGCGGTGCGAGAGAGACAGAGCGACAATCCGATACCCAATTTGTCTGAGCCCGGAGAGTAATACCGGCAATCAAAGCGCCGGCTGGAGTGCCGGGGCGGCGCTCTGGAGCCTCCAGCCTCCATGGAGCGCGCTGCCTGCGCTGCTGGAGAAAGACGTCAAGTTGAGCGTGCATACTGCATGGCCGGCAGAGCGGGCGAGGCTGAGCCTGGCCACGGCCTGGCCGGGGAGGAAGGGCGCCATAAAATGTTTCCATTAATTACGGAGACAATATCTAGTCCTGCCTAGACAGAGACAGCTAGCTCGGGACGAGGGGAGGGTCCCATCGCTTCCCTGCAGACTGATTCCGAGAGTCGTTTTCGTCGCCCTGTCTCCCTCGCACTCGCGGGGCGTCCCGGATAGGTGCGAGAGGGACAGAGCGACGAAAAACGACTCTCGGAATCAGTCTGCTGTCGGAATCACGACAGCGAGCAAGTCGGCGGAACGGGCGAAGCGGGACAGCGCGGGAGACGGCTGCAATTTGCACCGCGTGCACTACTGCAGTTTGACGGCCTCCTTGATGACCTCCTCGACGGCGACCTGGACGGCCACCTTGACGGCCACCTCGGAGTGCGCTCCGCTCCAGCTTCGCTCCGGCTTCACTCATTAGCAAGTTTGGCAAACGCAGCAGTTCCAGCCGCGGCCACGCCCCTCAACGTCAAACCAGCAAGAGAAGAGTCAAGCGTCGCTGCTCGAGGAAACTTTTAACACGAGAAGAAAACGATTCCCTTTTGTCGAGTTGCCCACCGCGCCCCGCCCCGCCCCGCCCCGCCTGGTGCGGTGCACCACTATTTATTTGTGGCAGAGTGTGTCGTTGTCATCGCGGCGGGCCGTACGTCTTCCTTCCACTGCCACACGAAATTAATGTTTTCACACAATCTGTTACACTGCCGCGTCTTGAGCGTTTCCTGTCCCCTTTGTCGCCTTTTCCGTGTGGTTCGTCTTTTGTCGTTCCATGTCGCCCAGCAGACGACGCCCGCGGCCAGGGCGGAACCGGGGCGGGTGTCGCTGGGCCAGTAGGGCTTTAGGATGTACAGATTACTTGCAGTGTAGGCCAAGGCCAAGAAAATGTTCAAAAAGTTTGCTCTTGGAGATGCTCCTTCCTCAATCCAGAGAATTAGATGGTCTTGAAATAGGTGAAAGTACTAGACTCACGCTCAAAGAGTGATACTCTTGTAAGACAAGGACCCACTTTCCTTAGTGATCACCAAGAAAAGTGGGTCCTTATGTCAAAATAAAAAATTCTAATTTTCTTTCGCACAGGAAATTTAATGTATGGAATTACCGCGTTGGTCTTGTGAGGCATTGTAATTTTTCATTTTCATGTGTCCTAATCCTTGCGTTGTCGCGTCTGTTGCAGGTGGGTGCCCCGCGAGTGAGGTGACTGTCGCAAAACGTCCTTGAGTGTCCAAGGCGAGGTGCTTCGGGCCCGTGAACTTAGAGATGTCCTACAGCCCGGGTCTCACAGCTAGAGTCCTCCAGTGTTATGGCCAACTTCGAGTCCTCCAGTGCAGTCCCCCAGCTAGAGTCCTCCCAGTGTAAGGGCCCATGCTAAGAGTCCTCAGCAGTCCACAGCTAGAGTCCTCCAGTGTAGGGCCACAGCTAGAGTCCTCCAGTGCAGTCCCACAGCTAGAGTCCTCCAGTGTAGGCCCTTAGCTAGAGCCAGAGTCCTCCAGTGAAGTCCCACAGCAAGAGTATTACTAGTGTATTCCCAACAAGAGTCCTCCAGTGCAGGCCCAAAACTAGAGTCCTCCAGTGTAGGGCCAAAACTAGAGTCCTCCAGTGTAGGGCCAAAACTAGAGTCCTCCAGTGTAGGCCCAAAACTAGAGTCCTCCAGTGTAGGTCCAAAACTAGAGTCCTCCAGTGTAGGCCCAAAACTAGAGTCCTCCAGTGTAGGCCCAAAACTAGAGTCCTCCAGTGTAGGCCCAAAACTAGAGTCCTCCAGTGTAGGCCCAAAGCTAGAGTCCTCCTGTGTAGTCCCACAGAGTCCTCCGGTGTAGAACTGACGCCACGACGGCTCCTTTCTTCATGGTCCTCCTCTGCTGGTGCTGGTCCTCCCTAGTCTCCCCCAGGGTCGCATAGTCGCACTGCATTAGCCACTCCGTTCCACTCCGTTCTGCTCGCGTCATAACGAGAGCGGAATCACAGACGTATCGGGTCGCCACTCCCCGAGGGAGCGGCCGGGAAAAACTCGCTGAAAAATTCAGCAACTTTTTGAGAGAGAAGAAACGCTACCGTCAACACGGACTGGCTGAACGCGCAGTGACGTATGTGAAGCGACTTTTATCAATCTCGAATCGAATCGAACTCTCGAAAATTTCTCCGAGTATTTTGATTTAGATTCGAGCTCGAATCCATTGAGAAACATTAGTGCCTCAAACAGGATAAAACAAGCACTTTTTTTTACTCTTTCGACTCGCTAAACAATTCCAATTAATCAATTTTCCTTCTTGTATCGTTTTGGAAGTATTCACCCTCACTACACAGCAATAGCTATTAATAGCATAAATCCGTGCGAAATTTCGTACAAACTTCCCAGGCGTGCGCAAAATTGAGTGCGAGAGTGTACAAAAATTGGCACATAGGGAATGTGTGTCGTAGACAGTATGCTGCATGAAGCGGCAGGTGCATTAAAAGCGAAAGGAGAGAAAAAGAGGGAGGTGAGGAAAAAATTTAAAAAAGAACACGTCATTCCGACGCTTGCTACGCTTGTACCTCGGCGCGTACCTCCGGCCTCAAATGCCCGGGGGACATTATCCCGCCAGGAATGCCCGGCCCTTCGGAGCCGTTCCGTCGCTCTGTCTCTGTCGCACTCGCGGGGTTCTCCATGAGGGTGCGAGAGAGACAGAGCGACGAACCGCTCTTCTGAATCGCCAGGCTGGACCAAGGGCGTCGCCGCCGTGGCGGTGGCGGCGGTGGCGGAGGTAGTAGCAGCAGCCTGGCCCAGGGCACCCAGGGGGAGCGTCATGCTCCACTGGATATCACACTCGTAAACGGATCATCTCACTACATTCATCCCGGACCTGCTCCCCTCCTCGCCCTGGACGCGGCCACGCAGCCTGCCGAGGAAAAACTAATAAATACAACCTGCACGTCTGCATCGCGTCTCGATTGCTTACACACTTCTTTTCTCTCTTTTTCCACCGCCCTCCTCGGCTTCGGGAGGTGCGCCAGGTTTCCCTGAAAGGCGAAAAAGTCGGACTTTTTTCTCTGATGCATTTTATTTTCTTGCGGCGTGTGTAAAAACCAGCGATACAGAAAAAGTGGTGTGTTAAGCGGCGTCTCGTTTGTACCCCCCCTCCCCCTGCCCCTGCCCCTTCCCCGCCGGATGGACGCGATCGGACACAATTGAGGGGAATGATCAGTAATCCGGAGCGTGAGGCGGCTGAGGATCACTTTGAGGGAGGCCTAGCGGCCCGGCCCGCCCTGCGTCGCCCCGCCCGCGGCGGGAAGGTCGGGGGGGAGGGGGGGGGGCGGGGAGGGGGAAGGGGGGGGGGGGGGGAGGGAGGGGAGGGGAGGGGAGGGGAGGGGAGGGGGGGAGGGGAGGGGAGGGAGAGGGGCGGCCAGGGCGCCAAGCCACGCGGCCGGCGCCCCCAAGCGGAAAGATTACCTCCTGGCCGAACAGCAGATAATGGCGCAGAATCCCCCCTTCCCCCCTTCCCCCCCCTTTCCCGAACCCCGGGCCGGCCTGTGTGTGTCCCGCTGCCCTGCTTTGGCCGCTTTGGCGTGGCCCCCGCAGTGGCCCCACAGTGCCTCACCATGGCTAGGGATGTAAGAGCAAGTAATTTACCGGTAAAGAATGGTAAAATTACGGTAAAATACGATATTTCACGCAGTCCCCAGGAAAATTAGTATTTTTTGGTAATTTTGAAACTATTTTTAATTTTGAAATAAGCGGTCCGCAAAGTTTGTCAAAACAGCATCAAATGTGTAGAAATCGTCGTTTGGGCTGACTTTGGGCAGCCACTGCGTCCAATCTAAGGTGGCTAATCGCTCTCCCTCAACAGGTGGGTACTCTTTGGGCCTTCCTTTAGAACACCTTTGTTACGGAGTGCGATTAGCCACCTTAGTTTGGGAGCGGCTTTGCAGCAAAGTTGGTCGAAGCGGTATCAAATGTGCAGAAATCGTCGTTTGGGCTGATTTTTGGGGCCACTGCATCCAATCAAAGGGTGGCTAATCGCTCTCCCTCAACGGGGTGGTGGTCTTTGGGCCTTCCTCTAGAACACCTTTGTTACGGAGTGCGATTAGCCGGCTTAGTTTGGGAGCGGCATTGCAGCAAAGTTGGTCGAAACGGTATCAAATGTGTAGAAATTGTCGTTTGGGCTGACTTTGGGCAGCCACTGCGTCCAATCTAAGGTGGCTAATCGCTCCCCTCAAGGGGTGGGTGGTTTTTGGGGCCTTCCTTTAGAACACCTTGTTACGGGGTGCGATTAGCCGGCTTAGTTTGGGAGCGGCATTGCAGCAAAGTGGTCAAAACGGTATCAAATGTGAAGAAATCGTCGTTTGGGCTGATTTTGGGGCAGCCACTGCGTCCAATCTAAGGTGGCTAATCGCTCTCCCTCAACGGGTGGGTGGTCTTTGGGCCTTCCTTTAGAACACCTTTGTTACGGAGTGCGATTAGCCGGCTTAGATTGGGAGCGGCATTGCAGCAAAGTTGGTCGAAACGGTATCAAATGTGAAAAAATCGTCGTTTGGGCTGACTTTGGGCAGCCACTGCGTCCAATCTAAGGTGGCTAATCGCTCCCCCTCAACGGGGTTGGTTTTTGGGGCCCTTTCCTCTAGAACACCTTTGTTACGGACTGTGATTAGCCGCCTTAGTTTTGGAGCTATCGCAGCAAAGTGGATCTAAATGATAAAATTTTACTGTAACCAAATATACCGTATAATACAGTAAAATACCGTATTTTACCGTTATTTACGTAACTTTGAATCTCACCGGTATTTTTCATCCCTAACCATGTCCTCACAGTGCCCCGCCAGACACCCGTCCTGGAAGGTCCTGGAAGCGCCACCAAGTCACCGCTTTTCCTGCGCGTCTTTGCAGACCAGTTTGCTACTCGCCACCTATCATCCGCCCCTTACCAGTCACCCTCCCTCTATCCCGCCTTTCACCAATCACATTCCCATTCCGGTCACCTGCCCTTCACCAGTCACCCTCGCTTCACCAGTCACACCATTCCTTCACTCACCAGTCACTCTCCCTTCACCAGTCACCCTCCCTTCACCAGTCACCCTCCCTTCACCAGCTTCAACCCTTCACCCACCCACACGCGCGCGCACACACACACGCTCACTCTCCGCCTGCATGCCCCCGCCCCGCTTCCTTGCGGTGACTTGATCCCCTTGTGCTGCTAGCTGCCCCTTGCTGTCCGGCGGGCTGTCCGGCGGGCTGTCCGGCGCGCGTCGGCCCTCGCTGTGATTGGCGGTGGCGGACAGAAAGCCGGCCAATCGGATTCGATGAAGCTCGTTGCCGCCCCCGCAGTAAAGCCCAGCCAAGCCCCGTCGGCCGCCAGCCTGCGCCAGCCGACCAGTGGCCGCGCGAGCCCTTAATCCTTCGGCGGGGCCGGGGCCTAGCCGCTAGGCCCACCATCTTCGGCTCACTCGCGAAAAACGTTTTCCTCGTCCGCAGGGGATTTTTGCCTGCTTCAGCGTGGCAGCACTGTAGCATGTCCTGTTGTGCGCGGTGCCGTGGCTCCAGCGCCGCTCCAGCTCGCTCCAGCGCCGGGGCCGCGGCCGCGAATCTTTCCATGTTGATGACACATAAATGAATAGCCGGATAACAAATGACTGGGCTCCCCTCCCTCCGCTCGGCCTTGCTGGGCTTGCTAGGCCGTGCCCTCCGTCTCCGACAGTGCGAGCGAGCGCGAGGCATCACCGCCAGACTGATCCCAAGTCGCTCTGTCTCTCTCGCACCTATACGGGACGCCCCATTAGTGCGAGAGAGATGGAGCATCGAAAGCGACGGGCCTCACAAAACAGGCTCCGGTCCTTGCGACTTGTTTCGCCACCCGTTCAGACACTCCCCCTCCCCTCCCCTCCCCCTCCCCTCCCCAGCACGCCGCGCTCTCAATAAGTAACAAGTACCGCGGGATGAAAAGAGCAGCAGACTGATTCCGAGAGTCGTCTTCGTAGCGCTGTCTCTCTCGCACCCACACGGGACGCCCCATGAGTGCGAGAGAGACAGAGCGACGAAGGCGACTCTCGGAGCCAGTCTGCAGCTTTCTGCAGCGGTGCCCGGGTGTCGTCCTCGAACCTCCGAACCGTCTCTCCTCCGTCTCGGTTTTCGATTGGCAGTGGCGTCGCGCGTCAAAGTTTCGGCATCTCGGCGTTTCGGCTCGCGCTGCTGACTGATGCCGAGGGTCGTTTTCGTCTCTCTCGCTCCCATTAGGAACGTCCAATGAGCGCGAAAGAGACCGAGCATTTGAAACAACTCTCGGGATCCAGCTCTAGCGCCAGCTTCCACCCCTTGGCCGTGGCCGAGGCGTGGCGTTGCATGGCGTGGCGTGGCATGGCGTGGCGTGGCGTGGCGTGGCGTGGCATGGCGTGGCGTGGCGTGGCGTGGCGTGGCGTGGCGTGGCGTCCCCAGGAGACACGACCGTGCTTTTCCTTTCCCTTTGTCGCAAACTCGCTGGTTAATTAGACGGCACTAATTTTTGTTGACGAACCGCCGCCGCCACTCCGTGCCACTCCCTGCCACGCATGCGTCCTCGCTTCTCGTGTGGGGCAGGGAAGGGGTGGCCGACCCGACCTAAGGCAGCCAGGCCCTGCACTGTAGACTGATTCCGAGAGTCGGTTTCTCGCGCACCTAGTGGCGACGCCCCTTGAGTGCGAGAGAGACAGAGCGACGAAAACGAGTCCTAGACAGTCTGCTATGGAACCGAACGTGTGACCCCACCAATGGATTGCTCTCCGATCGAGGAATCCATTGGTGGGGGTCACACACGTTCAGTTCGAGTCCCATTTAGCGACTCTGCTGGACCTCAAAACGCGTCCAGAGTCTTGGCCGGCGGCGCCGGTCTTCTGGCCCACTGTTGGGCGACGGTTTCGAACGGCTGCCTAGCGTGAAAAGTGCCATCGACGCCGTTTGACCCAAGACGGGGACGTCGGGGACGGGCGAGCCGCCGAGGGGAGAGGGATGCTGTGGGCGCCGGGCTGCGCGCTGAGCCGCGTTGAGCGGTGCTGGCCTCACCATGCCCATTCCCCGACCGCCCTCCGACCGCCAAGCACTGCGTCAGCATGTCCTTGTCGTCCTCGTCGTCCTCGCCGTCCTCGTGTGGGGCCGCGGCCGCGATACACCCCATGTGCAAAGAGCGCGGGGCGGGGCGGGGCTGAGGGGTTGCGAGGGTGCAGAGAGGGCGAGGGCTGTAGACTGATTCCGAGAGTCGTTCTCGTCGCTCTGTCTCTCTCGCACCTATACGAGACGCCCCATGAGTGCGAGAGAGACAGAGCGACGAAGACGACTCTCGGAATCGCTGGCCCATGGGCTGGCCGTGGCGCCCGGCAGAGGGCCAGAGCCAAACGGCCAACCGGCCTGCCGGTCCAGCAAACCACACCTCGCGTCACACAATCAGATTGCAAATCAAGCTAGATAGGATTTTTCATGTTTTCAAGACTGCCCAATTTTTTTTGCGATCGCCATCAGCGGTTTCTTTCTTTTTGGCACCGCGCAGGGCGTCCATATTCAAAAAATGAGGGGGAGGTTGCTTGCTATTTGCCTTTGATGTCTGTAGTGTATGTTGTTTTTATTGGCATGTTGTTGGTTGTTGTGGTTGTGTTGTTGTTGTGGACGTCTGTTGCATGATGTTGAGGATTGAGGCTAGAGTGAATCCAGAATTGTGGAAGCGGTCAACGTTGCAGAGTGCCGTGCCAAACAAGATAGACGTGGTCAAATCCGTCCGGGTCGCACAAGGGCTGCTCAGAAGAGGTGGAAATCACGCGCGTACTAGTCGGGCACCGTGTGTTAGTTTAGCGTAAAAATATGATAATAGACATGATAATAAGCATGAATTGTTTAATAAATTTTTATTTAGAAGTCCGAATTTTATGTATGAACTGAAGTATTGTTCGGTAGGCGTAATAAGCTTCGTACATCACAAAGCACGTAATAGGTGATTAGTAAAACGTCATCAATTTTTTTGCTTAAGAATGATTACCCCGGCTGCAAATCAGATGCATATGGTTCCCACTATTGCAACTGGTGTTGGGGGCTTCCGCCTTTGGTCAAGTGATCGCATCAAGGGGTACTTAATGTTGGAATCGGGCGACGCACTAAGATGATGGACCTGGCCCGACCTCAATCCGGCCGCATTTTTACAATTTGGCCAGATCGGTATCTCCAAAAACGGGGGTCACTTTTCGGACTTAAAAATCTTATGATCTAGGGACTTGTCAGGGATTGGTCTTATGCAAGATTGGAACAGGGTCGGTAAAGGGGGTCCAGGAGCCCGACTTCGTCTATTAGTCCATCAGGATCTTGAAAAAAGGGGGTCGACCGACTGAAAATTTTCTTAAGTTTTGGATAGGTCTTGGCAAGACCTTTAACGAGGGGTCGGAAGGGGGGTCCAGGAGCCGCCTTTCTAGAAACTGAAGAGTGCATGGCATGCTCCTCCTAGGAGTCAACCACAAAGCACACTCTTTCCCCAAAAGCATGCTTGCAAGCACACTCTTCCCAGGAGCATGCTTGGCAAGCACGCTCTTCCCGGGAGCATGCTTGCAAGCAAGGAGAGTGCTTGAAAGCATGCTCCTGGGAAAGGTGCTTGCAAGCATGCTCTTGGGGAAAAGTGTGCTTGCAAGCATGCTCTTGGGAAGAGTGTGCTTTGTGGTTGACTCCTAGGAGGAGCATGCCATGCACTCTCTTCAGTTTCTAGAGTTCATGAGTTATGGGAAAAAGTGCGACGGACTCGTTTTGCGCTCCTGCTGTGCCTCTATTGCAAGGAGTTGCAGTAGCATGGCAAATATGGGTATTTTCGGAATGAGGGCGAAGAGACAAATGAAATAGGCATATTCTAAGGACAGTTGGAGTAAAAAGTGTAAGGACTATTGCATATTGTGAATAGAAGGGCGGGCCTAAGTCACGATGGTACATCGATAACTTTGCTTTACCCGCTCACGGTGTAGTGTGTGATGCGAGCGGGCCGAAGGCCCGGGCCTTCGACTGGCCAAGTTGGGTCTGAAGCGAGGGCCGAAGGCCCGAGAAAAGGCCGCCGGCAGGCCAAGCTGGGCCGGCCCCCTGTCGAACCGAGTTGCCGGCGCAGCGAAGCGGAGCTGGCAACTCGGTTCGACGGAAGGGCGGGCCCTAGCTTGTTTGTTTTTTTTGTTTGCAGCTTTTGTCGTCGTTGTTGTTGTCAGTGGCGTGCGCATAAATTTCAAAAAAGGGGGGAGGGAAGTCGTGTTGTTTGCCTACCTTTGCTCTGAATGTCCTGTCCAGTGTCAATCTTTTTTTATTGAAAAAGGGGGGGGGGGCATGCCTCTTGGCCTTCCCCCTGTGCATACCACTGTTGTGGTTGTTCTTGTTCTTGTTGTTGACGTTCTTGTTGCGATGTGTTGCAGGTTCCGCACGTGCCTGAAGGTCGCCGGCAACGGTCCCGCCAATCTTGTGGGCAAGCTGTTCTTCAACGTGGTGCAGACCAAGTGCTTCGTGCTCAAGCCCAAGAAGACGTGCCTCAAGACGTCGTGGTGGGGCAAGTGCATCAAGTGGCAGGTCAAGAAGCAAGCGCACCTCAGAGACAACACGCCGTACTAGGCGCGCCCGCGTGTGTTTATGTGTGTTGTGCGTGAATGAATGAATGAATGAATGAATGAATGAATGAATGAATGAATGAATGAATGAATGAATGAATGAATGAATGAATTTTGAAATGTATGAACTGTAAAGTTATTGTAAAGTAAGCGCTGGTGTAAAGTATGAATAGATCTTTCAGTGACAGTCCAACAAACACGTGAATAGTCCGTGATTCGAAAGTCAAAAGCCAAAAAATTCAATTTTTTCTGGTTGAAAAAAATATTACTAATGAAATCAGAATGATATTCCCCTGTAAGCGATTCTCGTGTTTGTTTGGGAGCCGCTTCACGTTCCTTTGTCGTCAAGTTGATCGCATCAACGGAAAACTTTAACCAAAATGTTGAAATTGGTCCCCCGCACTGAGAGAGGCAACCCCCGTCAACTCCCCAGCAAATTTTTCTAGTTTCACTCGGATGCTGTATTCTCCCTTAACGGAAGCTTCACTTTTCTGAGTAGGGTGTCTTAGAAATCTTGATGGATCTGGGACTCTGTGCAGGGGTTGTAGTTTTCTTAGTGTGAGGGACCACTGCTTAGTCAAATTGTAAATATTTGTAATTATGTAATTTAGTGAGTGAATGTGAGTGTTGGAACGACGCATTTCGGGATAAGTTGCTGAAGATAAATCTCTCATCAAATGAATTCGCGTGTTCGACACCCACAGAGGTTTTGCCCTGTGCGCCTGGAAGATAGGCCAACCCGGTTCACAAGGCTTGGTTCACAGCACAGCCTACCCCTTCATTACTATGGCGCTCTGGGTGCCTCTAAAGAAGTTTTATTTCGAAGTCAGTGAAATGAGATCCCAATTTATGTCCAACATGAGCAAGAGGGTATCGACGAAGATGCCTTAGTGGAGCTCGCATTCACTTCAAATTTTTACAGTCCACTTTGGAGGCGAAACTACCATGGATTTTGGTATGGTCGGAGAATGGGGAATAATAAGTCAGTATTATGATGGGTTGTAAGCTCTGTAAGTAGAAATGTCTATTTGTGTATTTGGACTTACGGTTGAAATGACAATAATAGTGGAAAGAAGCGGGTAGATATCGTTAAGTATGACGAGATGAGCTTGCAGCCCTGTGTGTAGGTTGAATAATTTATCAATGAGAAGAACCCGTGTGTGTATTGTGTGTATATATAGCTTAAGATAGAGTCACACGTAGAAAAGAAAATCCCGCCGAGTACCGAGGGACACGGTACGTCGATTCCACGTCGAGCGGACGTCGCTTCGACTGCCATTTCCCATTCTGGTCGAGATTTTGATCGCTTTGCTGTAATGAAGGTGTTGATTGTCAGAACGCAGAGCGTGGAATCATTCACGGAGAAAATCGCTCTGCGATTGAGATGTGGTTGTATCAATGTTTTGTTACTTAATTACAATTGTTACCATCGAAGACCGATTAAAAAAAAACTGTACTTCACCTGTTCCTGTTCGTGCTTCGAATGCGAAGTATGTGCAGGGAGGAAAGGGGTAATTTTATATTAATTCAAAGGGCATTTCTGTCAAGCAGCGCTTGAGTAGTTTCTGAGACACAGATACACAAGGCCACTTCACGCTCCACACCCATTTCTCTCTTTTTTGTGTTAATTTTTTTTTTTTAGTTTGATTTGAAGCCTGTTTGGCTGCTACCGAATGATTTTTCCCACGCATGTTCTTGCTTGGCAGCCTTGTGTCCTCTGGTCCTCTGGTCTCAGAGCTGCCAGCCCGTCGGGGAAGTCCACTACCATGATTGCGAAGGCCCGGCAATGACCGCGCCGCATGGTTAGCGTGCCCGAGGGTGGAAAGCGGTGGTAAGCTCGCTGAAAATGTGATAGGGAAGGAAGAGTGGTCGTGGGTCAACCCTCCTTCTACATAATAATATATTTATGGTTAAAGAAGTTGTTAAGTATTACTTTGCATCGTTGCCAAAATCCCAAATGTCTAATTATTTATGGTTGTTATTTGTAATATTATTTGTAATTATCTAAGTTTCCCAAACATGTTGCAACAGTACAATGCCTCCTATGATCTTTTGTTTTTGGTCAGAGTGCAAAGTGTTTTCTAGATCCGGGATCGTCTTGTTTGCAATCGTAAACAGACTTTTGTATTGTAAAAAAATATAAAAATAAATATGAAACAAATATGGCTTCTTCTTTCTTTTAAAGTTCCTCTACTAAAGTTGCAGGTGGGAGAAATTAAATATAAGAAATGAAAAAGAAGAATAACCAGTACCAAGAGAAAGTGTAAATATTTTATTTCATTGCATGGAGTTTAAATAATTATATCACTGTCCCAAGGATTTACTGTAAGAGTCATTTCACAACAGCTGCACCTCAAAGAAAAACAATGAGGGGACCTTTAGGGTTAAAACTGACAGCTGCACTTTTTGAGCAAGGCAAAACTAAACATTACAGACATGCAATATGAACAACACACTTGCACAATTATTGTATCACATCTTACAAAATAACCATCAGGGTTATTTTTCGCTGTTTAACTGTCTGAAAACCAAATCTTTGATTTAGTAAAGACACGGTACTCATTCTAAACTGTGTTTAAATGCATATTGTTATCCTTTCTTTTATGATGATAAAAAATACACCACTGTCACTTTCACACAAAATGCCAAACTGAAATAAGGGATTCTGTAAGAATGTTTGATTTCAAACACTTGAATGCCCCTCAAATTAAAAATAATAATAAAGCTATGCTTGTGTTGCAAGCATCTACAGTAGTTCAACTTTGTTTCATATCTAATAATTATTACCAATAAAATATTATACTAATCAATCAGCTGTCAACAGTACAAAAATTAATTTAAATTGATTCTGCTTCAAAGGATGACATCTAGAGTAAATATTAGCCTAGTACATTGATTTTTGCTAGAATACTTTTAATTTCTATCTCTGAACAGAATAAGTAAAAGAATTTATTTACAAGAAGGAAGATATACATTCAGTGCTCGTCATAGAGCGGTGTCGCGTCTCCTGTACTTTCAACCATAGACTCTGGAGATGCTATGGTTCGGGGAGTGGATCTGGCAGATACTGAGCCGTGAGGTGACGCGCGAGGGTGACCATAGCCCACTGCTGGGCTGGAACGGGGAGTTCCACTTCTGCTGAAGTGGCCACTGCTACCCGGAGGCCTCGAGGTTTTGTAGCCAGAACGACTCCTGAAATGCAGAGACAGACTAAGAGGCGTACGAGGAGAGCACCTTGGCTCAAAATGCAGCATACTGGTGTACATAACAAGGCAACAGCATGTGTCAAAAATTAAAACTTACGATTCACTACGGGGAGTTCCATTCATGTCCATATCGTAATGCGGAGTGCCTGACTTGCTTCCTCCACCAGGAACGTATGGACTCCCTGACACTGAGCCCCTTGGAGTGCCATCGTATCGTGGTGTGGTCGATCTTCTGCCATCATCAAAGCGAGGAGTGCCCTGACTAAATTGCAAAATAAAAAGTTGAAGATAACACATCAACGACACAACCCAAAAGGCACCATTGAAACAGTTGTAAAATTGATTGCAGACTTACCCTTGCCTAGGTGTCACAGATCCTGGTTGCTGCTGCCGCATCCATTGCTCAGCCTTCTTCTTCCAGTCTGAAGGGTCTCCACCCTGCTGCTGCATTCCTCGACCTCCAGCACTCATACTAGAGGCAAACCACCAACAATCATTACTATTCGAAGAAAGAATTAAAAAACAAAACATGGGACAGACTTGATTCCATACCTGCCGTGGGCCGAGTGCGAAGAAGGCGGGTGTCTGGAGTGTGAGCCAGGGTGGGCCGAGTGTGAGCCGGGGTGGGCAGCAAGGGAACCAGGGTGCGCTGATAGCGACCCTGGGTGTCCCGAGTGGGAGCCAGGGGTGGGAGTCGGGGCCGGCCTGTGCGATGGAGTGCGGTGCGAGGGCGTCACCGACCCGGGGTGAAGGAAGCCCTGCGTCGCTTGGGACGGAGTGGGTTGCCCATACCGCGGAGTCTGGGTCGAGTGGTGCGGCGTGGCGTAAGGCGTCATGAAGGGCGTCTGCCCAGAAGGAGTGTAAGGCTGTCGAAGAAACAGGCTCAGTTAATAATATTATAAGCTAGCATTTTGAAAATCAAGAATCAACCCTAGTGAAACGATAAAAGATAAATATAGAATATATTTACTCGTTTCACTAAATGAATGATGCACTCACAGTGTTGGGGTAAGCATGCACACTGGCACCATAAACACCAGGAGTCTGTGAGTAGTGTGGCGTTTGTGTCGCCACCTGGGACAAGCTGTGCAGCATGTGTGTGGGTAGATTTTGAGCGACTCTCTGAATAGCAGGATCAATATCTAAAAGAGAAATGGTTTTAGTTTTAGAGCTCAATTGAAACCAGGTGCTCTTGACAATGATAACCATGTTAGATTCTGGCACAAAACACTCACTCGCCATGCTGAGGCTAGGGGTGGCAGGATAAGGTGTTCGGCTGGTCATTCCTCCACGTGGTGTGCTGGGAGTGCTACCAGGGATAGGGTCTCTAAAGTGTTCTTTGAACCACTTGAAGAGGGCATTTAAATTATCAAATATTTGTTGCCTAAAGCGGAATCCTTCTGGTGTCACAGTGACATATTCATGCCTGCACCGACTCAGCATGTAAGACAACATGAACTTTCCTGGAAGTGACTGGAAAGAAATAGAAAGAAAAAACAAAGTTAGAAAATGTATGGTGAAGTACGTAGGGTAACTCAGGTCATTTTCCAAACAATATTTAGAATGTGCTAGATGTTTCAAGAATAACAAAATTTTTAACTCACTTGTGAAGCTGAAATTACATAGTGAATTTTGCCAGGGTTTCTACGTTTTTCTTCCTTT
Source organism: Thrips palmi (assembly GCF_012932325.1). Classification (NCBI taxonomy): domain Eukaryota; kingdom Metazoa; phylum Arthropoda; class Insecta; order Thysanoptera; family Thripidae; genus Thrips; species Thrips palmi. The sequence continues at coordinate 8,431,992 of NW_023144622.1, forward strand.
AATATTTCTTCAGCCTTATCTTTTTTGCCACCCATAGTTTCCTTGTAATATTTAAAACTTAATAAATCACGAGCATGAGAAGCCATGGGACTAACATGCCTAGCGATAATTTCGTCCAGGTCTTCGAATTCGTCTCCACCAATCCACAGAGACTGTCCAAGCGAGAAGGAATTTTCTTTCTTTTCCTCTCTTACATCGATATGTTGGTAAATATTGTCAGCTACTTTCCATGTGACAGTAAGATGATCTGATCCCTGAAAACACAAATACACGAAGAAAGATAAGACAAATAAATTTGGAGAAGGATATCCAACAAATGAATAAGATAAGATATATTCATTGATGATACCTTGCTAGATGGTCGGACAATACATTCCCCTTGATCAAGATTAGCCATGAGTTTCTCAGCTTCCTTGAAAGAAATGTTGTGGAAAGAAGGATGAACAATAACACGCTTTATGTAGGCATGTTGTTGCTTCATCTTTTTCGCTTCTTCCTCAGTCTTTTTATCCTTGGCTTCTTTTTCTTTATCATAATATGGATCTAGAGCAGGTCTTCAAGAGAGAACAAGAAATGGAGGATTAAAATAAAGACAAAATTAAAGGCAGCCAAGTATTTGAAGAAGCACACGTACCTCCATTCATGATTTGTATCCATCAAATCCGAAGTTTTAGATGTACATTCAACTGAGAACCTTGTAACATCTATTTTTGTAATTCGGCAGTGAATGATTTGATTGTGCTTTACTCTTTCTTCAGGATTGCTAACGTGTTTGTCTGACAGATTCTTAATGTGAATATAACCCTGAATGCCATTATCAAGACGCAACTTGACACCAGTTGCCTTTCCAGGACAGGTTTCAGCATCAAAATGATTCCAAACCTCAGACAGCTCAGGGAAGTCATTTTTCAAACAGAAAGGACACTGCCATAAGCCCGTTTCATCATTTCTTACTGGATTTGCATTATCCAGCTGTTCATGTTGTGGCTTCCGGTGTTGTATTCCCATGACAGTTGCAAGAATCATTTTACCAATATAAAATGTCTCAGGGCTTTCTTTAGTTAGGATGTCAAAGACTTCTTCAGGGTTAGGTGAAGAGAATGGTGTACGCATATCCTTGTATCTATGATTCAGTTCATTCCTTATGTCATATAAAGTTATGCTCTTGTTACCAAACCCTTGTCTTTCTAATTCTTCAGCAAAGGCATCAAGATCAAGATCCTTTAACCTTTCTGGTGATTCTAAAATTTCTTCTAATGCTCCAGCAGGGTTGGCATCCTCATCATCGTACTCAAGTGCATCCACTGCCATTTTTCTAGCCCACTCATAAGCCTCTGGGTGCACTCTAGATCCGTCAAGAACTTCAACATAGGCTTCAGTGCTAAAAATAGAAATAGGGATAAGACCTACAGACAAAGATTTTCACAGAGCACAGCAAAAGAAATTTTGAAGTCCATATCTTACCTGTCTCCAAGAGAATTTGTGTCAATGCGAATGAATCCAGCACAGTTGATGAAAACCTTAGGTCCCATATGACATGCTGTAACCAACTGAGTTCTATTTTCAAGACGTTGATTGGTTTGTTTTAACAATTTTATGAGAGCAGCTCCTTTTCGAGGACCAAGACCACAAACAAATTGCACAAGATTAGCTGTTTGCCCGGTCTGGACAGCAACATTAATATCGACGCCCACTTCATTAGTCCTATTGACGAACTCCAAATAGAGTGCCTCTAATAAGTCATCCTTAACCTGGTCCTGATGATAAAACAGACAACTTAGCATTGCAGAAACACAAAAACACACAACAAGTTCTAGATGTAAGATGAGTTCATTAGCCAGCATAGCATACCTGTAGAGGATGAAATCGTAGGCACAAGATTTCTTCATCAGTTGTGCAGAGTTGAGAATATTCAGTAAGAGGATCTTGTAAACGTCGAGCAAGAGAAATAGCTTGTCGAAGTTGGAGAGGGTAGTCTCTAAATTCATTCTGTAAAATGTAAAATTGTGTTAAATTAGTCATTTTTTTGACACTTAGAATAATTGTGTTGATAAAATCATTTTAAAACCAAAGAATTATGAAACCATGAACCCTCACCTGTGCTTTAATTGAATTGGCATAAATTTTGGCAAGATCATTATCCACTATTTCTACATTTATTGTGGGGAATTGGTCATCTTCTATTAAGTCCTTTACAACATTTTTTAGATCTTGCACCACCATAAGAGCATCCCTACTTTCACCACCAACAGCAATAACATGAGGTTTCTTTGTTGAGATAAAATTACGTAAAGCTGTAAGGTCGGCCTCCTGCAATGCATAAAGTAAATTAGAAATAATATAAAGAAATAGGTGCAATACCGAATAAGAGTGAGTGTGGACAAACACTACCAAGGTAGTTTACCTTTTGAAGTTTATCACCTTCTCTAAAACCATTGAGTCTTTTTAATAAGCTAGGTAAACGTAAATAATCAGTGACTTCCCCATCTGGAGCTACCATACATGCAAACGCAGCTTGAGAAAAATCAGGCTCATATGCAACACCCATTACACGTAGGCCCTTGGACGTGTCCCATTCATCTTCATCTTCATCGGGGAAATCAACACTGTAAGGAGCAATCTAAAACAGACAACAAACATTTGTTTTGGTAAAAAATTATTTAAATGTAATACAAACTAAATACGAACTTTCTGAAATACCTTGATCCAATTGTACAAACGGCGACAGCAAGCACGCAGCACACAGTCTTTAGCTTCATTTAAGAGAAGACTTTTCAGTTCTTTTCTCAAATCTGGTATCAACATTTTGCGCAAAGCAAGTTCAACACATTCGACCCTCACATTATTCCACTCCTGAACATGCTTACTAAACTCATCCTGAAATAAAAGAAAAACAAAAAAAATTTTACAGTCCACTTCCAGTCTGAAATATTCCAAGTAGTGTAAAGACCACAACATAATAAGTTGTGGTCTGAGGTATCAGAAGAACAAAACATGCAGAAACAGTGAAACATACCCTGAGGTAGAGCTGCTTAGCTTCTTCAATAAAGGAGCTACTGGTTAAACCCTCTATTTGGTCAGAGAATGATATTGTGATATTTTTTTCTTCCTCTGCCATGACAAGCTTCAAAAACTGCTCGTTAGACAAATCACGCACAGGCTTTCCTTTCAGATATTTCATACTATAGATAGGATGGTACTCATCAATCTCCTTGATTCCTTTTTTGGTTGGCAAGACATCTATCTTAGAACGCTCAAAGAGAGCTTCCCTAACACATTTTCTGACCAAAGGTTCTCGGGATAATTGTGCGGCAACCATGTACTTGACAGCCTTCAGAGCCTCATCAGCATTTGAGAATTGACTGGAAAGGAAAAATGAATGAGTACAGAAATTCAATGTCTGACAGGGAAAACACAACAAATGTAATATACAATGTAATAAAGAGCACTTACGCAGAAAGATATTCCTTAGCTAATGCTAGTGGTTCTATGGACTCCTGCTCCACCTCATGACGCTGATAGTTGTCGCGTAAATTTTCAGCAAACTGCTCAGGAGTAAGACCAAATCTTTTGGCAAAGCCTGCTAGGCGTGCCTTACGGCACATGCTGTAAGGACCAGACCTCACGGCTTGCTTCACTTGCTCTTGAGGGGCCTCCTCTTCTTCCTCATCTTCGTCTTCAGGGTCAACATCATCATCCTCGGCATCTTCATCAGTGACTTCCTCCTCCTCCCCATCCTCATTGATGATGGTCTTTTTCTTGCGCCGCTCACGCCGATTGCGTCGGGCCCTTTGCTGCCGCTCTAGCTTCTCCTTCGCCTTGAAAGCCTCCTGCATGGCTGGGACTTCATGTGCATAATAGAGGAGAAAGTGCATATGCACATCTCTCAGCTCTTCTGGAGTCTGAACACCCATGACTCTGCAAAGGAGCAAGAATTCAGCAAAAATTTAGAAGACAGCAGCAAGTATGAGAGTCTGATCTGAGTACAAATTTGGTTTAAACACTTACCGAAAAATATCCTCATCGGTAAGCACTCGTACATCTTCTGGAATATCAGCATTATTATCTTTCATAAGTTGCTCACCTTGATAATCTCGCATCTTCTCAAATAATTTTATTAGTGTTTGTTTGCGAGCTAGTAACTGACACCACTGTAAATTTCAATATTTGGTTATTAGCCATTTTTTGGTTATTGCCATATTTTAGGTCCTTAAATTCAGTTCAGTTTCTGAAATGTCTGTTACCTTTTCATCGTATTTGTAAACCTTCCATAAATCACTCAAAGTCAGTTCTGGTGACACATACTCCTTACGGTAAAATGCAATAAAAGGAACTTCTAAACTTTGGTTGCGCATAAAATCTAAGGCTTTCTTTATTTTATACACAGTGGAAGTAGGTTCTTTTCTTGTGTTTTCTTTATCTGTACCAGCTCCCTGCTGTATGGGACAAACAGGTGTGTTTTAAAATCTAACAATAAAAAGTATATTACAAACACTTTGAATCCCAACTGAATTTCAAACCTGAGTTGACACTGTAGGTTTGCAGAAAGCATGCTTGTAAATCCATTCTGCTTCCTCTTCTAGTTTCTCATCAGTTTCAGGTGTGATAGGAGTATCCCGCAGTTGCATTCTTTCGGGGATATCAGTGTTACGGATCTATACAAGCCAAAATATTCCAATTAGTGGGAGAATATGCAACGAAATTTTGAAGATAGAAATAACACTTACCTGGTTATCCAAATCAGTAAAGTGACCCCTTTTGAGTTCACTGGGCTCATAAATCTCAAAAATGGATTTCTTGGAAGCCTTTTTTGATGCTTTCTTCTTGGCTTTTCTCCTAGAAATTGGATGGATAAAAAATTTAATATAGATCTGGCTTCAAAATTTGCCTTAAGGCAGTGTGAAGCTACCATACCTCCTTCCCCCTTCTTCCTCATCCTGATAGTCTTCATCTTCTTCATATTCTTCCTCCTCCTGGTCATACTTATCAAACTCATCATAATCAAAATCAACGCCAAAAATATCTTGAGCTTGTTGTAAAGCACTGAAATTCAATCAAACATGTTGACACAGGAAAAAGAAATTTGACCACTCTACACAGTTCCATGAAAGGGACAAATACTCACTGATCAGTGAAAATTGGTTTTCGTTTACGTTGTTTATCCCTGATAGGACGTCCTTCATCATCAACAATAAAATCATCTGCATCAGAATAATCATCTCCTTCTTCGTCACCCTCTTCATCAAAATCCCCTACAGTATCATCACGGCGCTCTGATGAACGGTCTTCCTCCTGCAAGATTAATGTGAGTCATGAATGATCCAGTTGCAGCAGATGGACTGTATTAAGACAAAACCCCATCTATACTTTGAAATAAATGGCTTGAAATGAACCAAGCAAATTGAAGCAAATTTGAAATCTACAAAAATGAGATAGAAAAAAAGGAATGCTGATACTAACCCTGTCTTCCTGCTCCTGGTGCCAGATGAACAAAACAACGAGTTTAGAGAAATTTCACACCACGTAAGGACAAACCCAATACAATAGATGACACACAAAACAAGGCAGAATGAGAAATCAAAGCTTCACTGCACAAACAAAACTTTAGTAGCGTTAGGTAGTTTTCAGTGAATGGCCTAACACAAATATAGAAAGAGGACACAGATTGAGGAGAAGTAGCTTCCTTAAATGTTCACAATAAGAAAATGTTATAGAGCAGACAAGAAAAGCATCAACACACAATTGTTTTCCTGTTGAACTAACGAGCAACTCACATGATCAGATCCTTCAAAAAGCTCATTGGCAACAGCATCTCTTTCATCACCTCGATCTTCTTCCTGCTCATCATCAGATTCTTCTGCTTGTATTCTTTTTAAGCGTTTAAAGCGCTTCTAAACATTAAAGAAAGAAAAAGAAAAAATACATTAGATAACACAAAGTATAAAAACAGAAAATAATTAAAAAACGTGAATTGGGTAGTGTTTATCTTACTGTTCTTGCCACTTTAACACCCAAGTTTTCTTCAAGCAAATCATAATCTTCATCTTCCAACCTATCATCAAGTTCATCTTCTTCATCATCACTTTTCTTTCTTTTCTTAGACCCTCCGGATGCGTCACTTTCATCCCCACTTTCCTCAATGGGATTGTCGTCAATCAGATCCTTAATATCTTCGCCATCCCCATCTGCGAAGGAGAAGAGGAAAATGAAACAACCATTTAAAGAAACACACATAAAACACATGCAAATCAGGGATTGGAGCTCTAACGGATCAACCTCATCAGGCACCAAAAAACTTATCATAACAATTGACGAGTCTCATTGGTAACATTCCAAGAAACTACAAGTCTATTGGATCAGATTTGCGCAGTGATGGTAATCATTGGTTCACCAGGAAAATTTGCAAGAAATCAGTGATAATCAAAAGTCATAGTTACCATCATCCTCTTCATCATCATCGCTGTCGATGGCTTTCCTTTTAGATGTTTTCTTTTCAAACTCCTCATCCTGTGAGAATGAAAAAATATGTTACACAAAACGAAGTTTCAGCACGAAGTAGAAAGCCAAGCAAAAACCAAAAGAACAGGAGAAACTCACTTCACTCTCCTCGGCTTCTGAATCAAGAAAGTCCGACATTTCAGCTTCTGGGAAGAAAGGAACACAAATGAAGGTTAAACAACAAACATTTGAGAGAGAACAGACATCTTGGACACAGAGTACCCATGAATGAACGGCGTACTTGCTCTGAGTCAACGAACGAGGGATGCTAACTAGTAAATGCCTACTGCGACATTAATAAGCATGCAAAATACAGAGGCAAACTAGCCGACATATTCTTTTATTCAGATCGTCGTTACTTTTCAAGTGACGTAAACATGACTCTTGTTGAGGTTATGACAAGATGCTTGCGGACAAAGATGCAAACCAAAGTTCGGACAAATTGAGAAGGAGTATAAACTCAGAACATGTGGCAGGCGGAATGACCAATGGCACTGAAAAACGTATTTTACTTGACACAAAGTAAACAATTTGGCTCTGTTCAACGGCGGACCTGTAAATTACTCGCAGCGGCTTAGTCTGGCCGCTGTTCGGTCGGTGTCCTTGCGTTCTCCAAGTGTCGTATAGAACAACGCCTTTTCGCGATGATGCAGGAAGAAAAGTTTCTTTTATTTTGATTGTTCGAACCGAGTAATATTCCTGAAATCTACCTCAAAATGTTGAAAGTAAGAAGGGCTTGCTAGGGATTTTCGCTTTTTGCCTCTTCTCTTCCGACCGCCGACAGACTATTCGAGAATCGATTCAACTCGATTCTGAATATCGAGTTTCTTTTTGATTTTTGTTTTCTCCCCAAATTATTTTCCGAGAGTTTAAAATGAATCTCAGGGTTTCATTGTATTTTTGAAAATCAAGCCAACAATTCTACTTCAAAAGATTGCTTTTTCCTGTTCCGACAGGCAAAAGCTTTTTTTTTTAACGAATCGATATTTATTTACTTTCTTCTTTTTACACCGACTTTTTCTTTTTTTCTTCCGACTTCTCGAAGCGTTTCCGGAAAGCAGGAAAGCGTCGTCCAAGGCGTCGGCGTCCATTTTTCTCACCAAGGAATCTTGTTTGCCGGCGTTCTTTTCCTACCAAGTTGTAAAACGCGTTTATCTTACATCCCTGAGGCGTGGGACTACGCCTTTCCTCCTCGTCTGTGATACGCAGTCTCTCGTATCTTGCAAAATGTCGTTCAACACCAGGTCCGGACGAGGTAAGAGCCTAAAGTCACCAGTCAGTTAATCTTTGTTTTGAAGCGCATTCGCTCCATCTTTCTCGTCAAATCTGCGGCCAACTATGAGTCTCACGGAAAGACTGCAGCCCTTCGTGAAACGGAGCTTCAGTTTTTTCCGTGAGCCGACAGCTCTCATGCTTTCTTCCGTGCTTGCTCTCTGCTCTACCAACGCTACCCAAAGCCTTCATGAATTCTTTGTTGGTTTATTTACATATTTCTTTATTATCAGGACGTGGTCTCCAGCAGACTCAAGTAACATATCATCAAACTCCGCCAAGAATGCAACCGACCCCGTCACCTTATCAAAGTCCGTATCTTCAACACCAACTGCCTCCGTTCAACCCAGCTCCAGGACCAGTGTCTCCAGCTCCGGCCCAGCCTGCACCTCCGGGAGTCGTCCCGCAGCCACTACCAGTGCCGACCCAAGACCAGCAGCCACAGGTGAGGGCACGCCTAAAAAGTCTTAGAGTGTGTTACGTGCCCTGCAGTTACATCTGTACCCAGTTGTAGGCATCAGTTGTTATAAGTACACTGTATGAGTCTTAATGCTTCTTACCGTAAACTGGGGCAACTGTGGACACCTGGCGTAATTTTGGACAGGCTCCCCTGTTGGCCAGCTTTGAAATCTTACTTAGTCAGAAGTTACCCCCAACCATGAGGTAACTTCTGATGGGGATGGCGTGGAAAGAATTCCATTCAGGCTGACAGGGGGAGCCTGTCCGAAATTACCCCAGTGGACCGTACATTGTGATCCATTTTTGTGGTTTGCTACCATTAACATTTTTGAAGCTCTGTATATCAGAGGATTCTTCATTTGTTCTCAAAGGATCCTTTCTCAATTTCCTAGTTTAGCTAAGATCATCTAGTCCTATATTACCCTAGTTGTATAGTGAAGTTTCTCTTACAATAATTCTATTGCCCTCTGTAGGACACAAGCTTTGAGTGGCTGATCTACTATGCTCTTGGTCCGACTCAGTTCATATCCCCTGTATCTAGGTACAAAGGTTTCGCCTTCCAAATATCAGTGCTGAGATAAGAACATTGTAGCACTTGTGGTGAACCTGTGATCAGTAATTAACATTCTCTCAGTACTGTTCACACATCATTGCCACAGTGATAAATGTTCTCATACAGTACAACGAAATATGGCGAATCCTACAACCAAGTCTTGAACATCTCACACCTTCTTTTGCCAGACAACTTGAACCAATTTGAAGTTTTAGAAATGGTTTTCATATACTCTTAAATCAGTGGCTAATTTAATGGGGAATTTTTTCTTTGTACATGCTGTTGCTTTGAGATCATCTCTGTGGGTTTTCTCTTAAGTTTTGGTTGTCTGAGGCTAGAAGGTGCCGAGGGTTGGGGCACAAGTGGGTCTTGCCTGGAGCTAGTTTATGACTGGTGGTAGTGAGGCTTACGCCCTCTCGTCCCCTTGTCTGTCGGCTAGTTCAAGACGATGCAGATTACCAAAATGGAGAGCGGATCACCACCTGGATCACCATCTCAACTGGCAGAAAAGGAACCCACGGAGACCAGGCCGTGGAAGAAGACAAAGAATCCCTCATGTAAGACTCCTCTGATTTCATTATAGCTTTAAAAATTGGCATTGTATTTACCTAAATATTTTTTTCCCCCTCTTAGTGAAGGTCAACAAGGTTCTTAAACGTCGTCGTTTGAATGCCAGATTTAGGAAAATTCTTTTCCCCAAAAATGCCATTATGGTTCTAAATGAGCTTCAGCCTGGTGTTCAGTTTGAAGGAAGTGAGTCAACTAATGCTTTCAGCCAGACCTCCTATAGTGTCAAGATTGAAGTAAGTGCTTGTAACTTATCACAATTTTGCTGATGTTTCACATTTAGTCGACTTGTATTGAATGTCATGCCTTTTATGTTGGTTCTGTGTAGATTGATGGAGTGAAATACACTGGTGAAGGTTCGACCAAAGCATCTGCAAAGGCTGCTGCAGCTGAACTGGCTGTTAAGGGTATAATTCTCAAGAAAATTGCCGAGAGTGCAAAGAAAGACGGTGAGTATGTGAAGTTGTCTCCTCCAACACATTTCAGACAATAATATTAACTGCGTGTCCCAATTTGAGGCATTTCTCATTGGAGGTGGCTGAGACTGGATATGAAGCCTCTTCTCAAATCAGGATTTTATGAAATCACTGATATACCAAATCCATATTCACATAATAAAAATTTTAACTTTGGAACAAGTCCTCTTTCAAGCAATTTGCTTAAGCCTACGGTTGTCACAGATTCAAATTGGAGTCTGCATTACACATCATGTGCAGTTGTGATTGTTTCAAATTGGCTTGGATTATTTTCTTAGTAGCCGTCAATAGTTATGTTGTTGTGTCTAATACAGTACATTTCTGCTCTCCTTCAGCTGTTCCTGTTGAAGAGGAACCCATGGAGACTGCAAGTGGTGATGGTGATGATGTGTCAGAGAAGGGTTCTCTTAATGGCGGTAGAAAAGTGATTCCTGAAGATGAGGTTCCATGGAGCAGTCTTGCATCATTTGCTTTGTTTAAACTTTTTGCTGAGTGGAAGACACAGGGTTCAGTTATTCCACCTGTCGTTTCTCTACCCTCCGGCAAATCTGCTAACAAAAATTCTGTTAGTATTCAATTTATTGTGTATTTTTTGATGTCAGGGTATCACTTTTATTGCATTATTAACGTTGGTGGCTTGTTTGACTCAGAACCCCCGAAATAAACCACCTGGCCCTGCTGCTGCTACCGCCATTGCAGCAGGGACTGCAGCTAATGCAACTTACGTTGCTCTTCCTGCTTCTGCTGGAGGCGGTGTTGCTGCTTCACTCGTCAAAGCCGTGCCAGAGAATGCAGAGACGCTTCACCCTGTAACCCTGGTTGGGCGTTTATTCCCTGGAACTGCATTTACTGAGGTGTCTAGAGTTGGTACCCCTCCCCATTTGACGTTTACAATGGGTGTTAATGTGAATGGTATCGCATATGAAGGAGTTGGTAAGTGTCACTTATCAGGGAACTTGGCTTCCTCTTGGAAGACTTCCAGAGCTTTCAATGCTTTCCATGATGTTCCAGGTAAAAATAAGAAGGAAGCCAAAAAGCAGTGTGCCATGGAAGTCCTAAGGGCAGCAGGTGTTCCATTCAACCCTAACTAAAGTATCAGATTGGAGGAAGGAAGTCATCTGAAATGAAGCAGAATTACTCTAGTACTATAGCTCTTACTTAGTTTTCCATGTCATTTTATTGCTTTATCTTGCAACTGCAGGCAAATTTATGACAAAATGAAACTTGATCTCTTGAGTTTGCCCATATGTTTTTAAAAAATCTGGTTTAATGTTAGCTTGTATGTGTACATTACCAAGTAATGTAGAATTTTCAAATGTAATGAATCCCGGACCTTTACTTGAACGGTTGTATTCAGTTAGGAAGGCCAGAGGCCTCTTGTTTTTATTTGTGTACTTTGCTCAGAATTGGAGTAAATCTGTTCAGTTATGTTTACTTTGACCATTGAAACTTGTTTAGTCTTCTTTACAATTACTTTTTCTTTTTATTTAATCTGTGAAATGTTTCTTTTGACTCCATAAGCTTAATATCAGTAAAGCCAAGAGGCCTCTTGTTTTTATTTGTTTACCTAGCTCAGAATTTGAGTAAATCTGTTAAATTATGTTAACTTTGACCATTGAAATTTGTTTACAGTTTTGTGTACAATTTCTTTTTGTGTTTTTTATTTTATCTGTGAAATGTTTCTTCTGACTCCATGAGCTTAACATCAGTACAATCATGATTTTCCAATATTTTACTACTACTAATGGCTCCACAGTTTTTAACCTGCTGGTGAAAATCAGAAATTCATTTTAATTTGTGTGTAACTTTTGAATCATGATAGATGGTGTTGTGTGAATTATAATTCGAGCTTAAACAGTTGGCTTTATTATACCGTCTCCAATTATTCACTCCAAGCAATGCATTTCCACCATAAGATCCCTAAGAACACACTTTACAAATGGCTTGTCCCAACCTGGATAGGGAGACGCTCGACTACAGGGTCTTTTCGTGTCTGGTAGAGAGAGACAGTGAAACTCAAACTCGCCCTGATATTCGGCGAGGGGCAGCTGCACCGTGCAACGCAACGCCCCCCCCCCCTCTTTTCCCCTCACCCGCCGCATCCCCGCGCAGCCCACGCGAAATGGGATGTGAGGGGAGATAACTATGCCAGCAGCAGCTTCCAGTCCCGCTTTTCAGAAAAGTTAATGAAATCCCGGCCAGCTTCATTCAGTGTCGGGCCTTTTCCATTAGGCCCATCACACCGCAGAGACCGCGGACCGTTCCGCTCTCGTTTCGATGACTGCTAACAATACTCACTACAATCGGGGAGGGGCGGATGTCCCCGGACGTGCGCGCGACATTTCCTGCTCAGAGTGTACTCGCTGGTTTCCTCCCTGGCGGCTGAGCCACAAAAAGCCAAGGAGATAACGCCAGCTTGGACTGTTTCCGAGGATCGTTTTCGTCGCTCTGCCTCTCTCCCACCTGTACTAAACGCCCCATGAGTGCGAGAGAGACAGATACGCGAAAACGACTCCGAATCAGTCTGCTGGCCATCGAGGAATGTATGATTAACTTCAGGCATGAATAACGTCCGAGGGGTTACCCACTCGATACTTGGGCGTACACACGATTCCGGATTCCCGCGATTCCTGAACAACTTGATAATGAGAGGTTTTTGAAGATTTTCTTAGCTTTGAGTGTTTTGTGTAGCTTTTAAGTGTTTTGTGTACGCTTTTTAGCGTTGTGTAGCTTTTGAGTGTTTGTGCCTATTACAGATCCCTCTCCTTGAAACTTAAGATTTTCGATAAAATTTTGGGCAAATTACGAACGATTCCCGGACTGAGTGTATACACGATTCCCGGAGTGGGTAACCCCTCGATAACGTCGCGTTTCTCGGGAAGGCGCGTCACGTCTGATGGTGGTTGATTTGTGTCCGAACGAATGAAATGTCACCATCCTCACTTACCAAGTACATCGATCGATAACTGCTAGAATCAAAGATGTTTTAAAGTGGGATAGCGCCTGGCAGGTAGGCCACCTTTTGGCCCAGAGCACACACGTGTGTGAAGGGTGGCCTACCCTGCTGCAACCGGGCGGCTGCCGCCACCAACCCAACAGCCACGTGCGGCGAGCTGCAGTCTGATTCCGAGGGTCGTTTTCGTCCCTGTCTCTTCCACACCTATACGGGACGACCCATGAGTGCGAGAGAGACAGAGCGACGAAAACGACTCTCGGAATCAGTCTGCATCATCGTTTGAGTCTGCGGCGGCGAGGCCGGCCTCGTTCGTGCCGCCCCCTGCTGAAAGCAGACAAGTGCGTGGCGCGTGGTGTGGGTGGCGGTGGCGGGTGGCCAAAGCAACCAGAGTGGGATGATTCAGCGACCGCCGGAAACAAGACGACAATAACCGCAACTTGGACCGTTCGTCGAGACTGGCCCGAGGATGGTTCCGAACTGTGCTTTCGCCGCTCTGTCTCTCTCGCTTTCATGGGGTGGCCCGACTGGGTGCGAGAGAGACAGAGCGACGAAACGACGAGAGGCTTGGGAGACGGCAGGGCGGCGGAGAGACCGGCGCGGCACGTGACTTTATTGGCGGGGGCGTTGTGCGTCTGCCCGCCCGCCTCGCCCTGCCCCGCCTACACTGCAAAGACACGAGGAAAAAGAAAAAAATAGCGTTCGAAGCAAAACACGGACGCACAAATCGTTTTGTCCCTCTCTCAAGATTTTCATTTGATTGCAGTTACGAAGTTGCTTTGCCGTCACGGGTCCAGGCAGGCCGTGCGGCGTGGCGCGCTGTCTGCTCGATCTGTATTGCTCCAACTTTTTATTGCCTGATTGCCGATAAAGTTGGCGGGCTGCTTTGCGAGCGCCGCCTAGTCGCCTAGTGGGGGTCCGGCCGGCCGGGGCGAGGGCAGGCACGGTGTCGCGGACGAACAGTGTCCCGGACACACCTCGTCCACGGGACTAAGGATCCCAGTGTCCTCGTCCAGCCGGGCTGATCGGGCCAGTGCCAGATCCAGAAGGCGGCTTGCGGCTGGCACAGTGGGCCAGAAGACCGGCGGAGGCGGCCAAAATTCTGAACGCGTTTTGAGCTCTAGTGGTGTCACTACATGGGAATCGAAAGGAACGTGTGACCCCATCAATGGATTGCTCTCCGAACCAGTAATCCATTGGTGGGGTCACACGTTCGGTTCGAGTCCCATTCAGCGACTCTGGAGCTCAAAACGCGTCTAGAGTTTTGGCCGTGTGCGCGGTGCCGGGCGTGCCGCGTGCTGCGTGGCGGGTTGCCGTGCGGCTTGACGGCCTCTACACTGCAAATCCGGTGGTAAGTTTACTTGCCACAAATTTGGCAAGCCGTTTTGAATGCCAAACTTTGGCAAGCTTTAGTCGGAAAAATTCATAAGCTTGCCAAATTTTGGCAAGCTTGGAGGACTTTCCGGGCCAAGCTTGCCAAATTTTGGCATTCAAAACGGCTTGCCAAATTTGTGGCAAGTAAACTTACCACCGGATTCGCAGTGTAGGCGGTGCAGCACGAGCGGTGTGTTCCGTTCCGGGCCGAGGGAATTCCTGCACCAGCAATGTGCGGCACGCTCTGTGGATGGCCGGGCTCTTGGCCTTGCTCTTGGCCGGGCTCTTGGCCGGGCCCGCGGCAGACCGGCCGCAAGCAGCCGCCGGCCTGGGGCGGCCCGGGGCCTCGTCGGGGCTCGTTGGGGCCTTCAAGATCCTTAGCGCCTGCCCCCTCCCCCACCCCCTCTCCGTTTTGCTGCATTCCTCCGTCCGGCGAACCTTCCAGCCTCCTCGACGCGGCGAGGACCGCGACTAAACGAAATTCCAGATTTTAGTGGTCTGCGAGTCAAGCCTCGGGTGCAGCCGCGAGCAGTCAGGGCCGCGACCGAGACGCGCGCAGCTCGCAGTTTGGTTCCGAGAGTCGTTTTCGTCGCTGTCTTTCTCGCACCCGGGAGAAGTCGCAGAGCGACAAGCACAGTTCGGATTCGAAATGCAGGAAACACCGCGAAGAAGAAAATGGCGCGGTGTGCGAGGCCGTGGAGGCCGCCGTGGAGGCCGCCGTGGAGGCCGCCGTGGAGGCCGCCGTGGAGGCCGCCGTGGAGGCCGCCGTGGAGGCCGCCGTGGAGGCCGCCGTGGAGGCCGCCGTGGAGGCCGCCGTGGAGGCCGCCGTGGAGGTCGCCGTGGAGGCCGCCGTGGAGGCCGCCGTGGAGGCCGCCGTGGAGGCCGCCGTGGAGGCCGCCGTGGAGGCCGCCGTGGAGGCCGCCGTGGAGGCCGCCGTGGAGGCCGCCGTGGAGGCCGCCGTGGAGGCCACCGTAGAGGCCGCCGTGGAGACCGCCGTGGAGGCCGCCGTGGAGGCCGCCGAGGAGGCCGTGCCGCACGGTGGCCCTGGAGGCTGTGGTGGCCATGAACGCCGTGGAGGCCGTCGTGGCCCTAGGGTTCTTGAAAGCCCTAGAGTTCTTGGAGGCCCTAGAGGCCGCGGTGGCGGTGGAGGCCGTCAGGCAGGGGGGCTACAGTGTGGGGGCGGCCGGTCCGCGGCGCGGCGGCTTGCACGGCGGCACGGACGCCGGCGTGGAGGACGAGGCCGCGATGGCGGCTGGTGCGGATGGTGCGGATGGGGGATAAGGGATAGAGAGCGAACTCAGCGCGCCGACGGCAAAGACGGGAAATAGATTGAAGCGTGATACGCCGAGAGATGGGATCTAGACACGTCTCTCGACTCAAGAAGCGGCGCGGTCGGGGGGCGGGCGGGGGCGCTTGAAGAATAAACGACCTATTGTCAGAACGGGATTTGAACCCGGGGCCCGCGCCGCCCAACCCCACCCCAGCCCGCTCCGCCCCGCGCCGCCGCTCCACACCTTTGTGCGTGGTGTGTGCGCTCCCAAATTGGACAGAAATTGCATTTGGTGCGGCCTCAATTGTTAACTAGCGGTGCAGCGCCTGGCCACGGCTGCCACGGCCTGGCAGCGCCCGGCAGCGCCCGCACTGTAATAGCTCGCACCGCGTTCGGCCGTGTCACGAATGGAAACTAAAACGCGTTTCGGCGGATCTGTGTTTTCGAGAATTGGAGCTCGGAGCGAGTGGCCATCGGACAGAACAACCTTAACGCCCTTGCACCCTACGGCCGCTGAAGTATCGAACATACTTTACTGCACGTGACTGAAGTGTGAGTACAATGCAACTCGTCTATGCTACCCTAAGCCCCTGCCCCTGCTCGAGGAGCACGGCACAGTGGACCAAACCGGTGGAGGCGGACAAACTCTAGACGCGTTTTGAGCTCCAGGGTCGCTAAACAGGACTCGAACCGAGCGTGTGACCCCACCAATGGATTCCTCGTTCAGGGAGCAATCCATTGGTGGGGTCACACGTTCGGTTCGAGACCCATCTAGCTACTCTGGAGCTCAAAACGCGTCCGGGATTTTGACCGTCTCCGCCGGTCTTCTGGCCCACTGTGCGAGGCTGCAAGGGCTCCAGTCCAGTGTAACCCAGCCGAACCTGGCCTAGGCGGTGGCAAGGCGAGGCGAGGCTGTGGAAACGCCGCCGGTCGGACCGAATCCCCCTTCCGATAAATCAGCGCGAGGTGAGGCGAGGCACGCCGAGGCACGCCTTCGCAGCCCCGCGCAGCCCCACGACTGTTTCCGTATGGCCACGCCACGCCCTGGGCACGCCCTCCCCACACCCGCAGACTGATTCCGAGAGTCGTCGCTCTGTCTCTCTCGCACCCATACGGGGCGCCCCAAGAGTGCGAGAGAGACAGAGCGATTCTCAGTCTGCAGCAGCAGGCCGCCAGCGCCGTGCACTGGTACACGTTCCCGGCCGACAGCCGATCATACTCGTGTCCCGGGAGCCCCGCCTTGCTACGCCGTGCTACGCCGTGCGGGGATGGAGGCGGATTCCGAGCATCCCACAGTGGGCCAGAAGACCGGAGGAGGCAGCCAAAACTCTTGACGCGTTTTGAGCTCCAGAGTCGCCAAACAGGACTCGAACCGAACGTGTGACCCCACCAATGGAATCCTCGCTCGGGGAGCAATCCATTGGTGGGGTCACACGTTTGGTTCGAGTCCCATTTAGCGACTCTGGAGCTCAAAACGCGTCTGGAATTTTGGCCGCCTCCACCGGTCTTCTGGCCCACTGTGTCAGGGGTCCGGATTTTGACCATTTGTGTTCCAGTTCCGCGTTCCGTTCCGAACCCAAATTTTGGTTCCGATGAGTCGGTCCGATCCGGATCCGGATCAGAGTGCTTCAAGTTCTGTTCCGTTCCGAGGCTATGGAACCGAGACAGCTGGTTCCGATAGCGGACCGGGTCCAGCTGCGGAACGGAACTGTGCGCGAAAAAGGGGTGTTCCTCTTGAACAGCAATGTTGCCGCTTCTCCTAGGGTGAACATGGCAACGCTGCACAGCTTCGGCTAGGTTTTCGAAGGCCGGCTGTGGATCGGCAAAGTCTTTCTAGGGAATTTTCACCGTTCTCCACGCACCGCTAGATGGCGCTAGCGTCGTTTCACGGCGCTTCCCTCGCGGTTAGAGGTTTTTTGACGTTTTGACTAGTGCCGGGCGGTCTCTGCTCTATGGTCGGCTATTCTTCCGCGCCCTCGCGCCTGGCAGCTGTCGTAAGTGATGCCCCATGACCTTTACACGGGAGAGCTCGAACAGTCAGTGTGAGCGCGGGTGCAGTGATCAGTGGGCAAAACTTCTGCCAGCTTCCTTCCTTGACCAGCGGAATCTTGAACTCATTTATATACATTCTCTCTCAGACGAACATCGAATAGTGGCTTTGCAGACGTACTGTGTCTGAGGTGACGATGGACCATAGTTCCAGGTTCCAGGTTCCGTATCGGAACGGATCCGACTCGGAACTCTAGTGGCCGTTCCGAGCGACGGACCCGATCCGGAAAAGACCCGCTCCAGCCCGGACCTACTCGGAACCGTTCCGAGTCTGGAACGGTTCCGAGTAGGAACGTTACCTTCTGTTCCGGATCCGGAACGGAACTCGGAACTCGCTGGTTCCGGAACGCAACTCTGTTCATTCCGGACCCCTGCTGTGCGTCGGTCTGTCTCTCTCGCACCCACACGAAGCGCCGCTGCAGTGCGAGAGAGAGGGAGGCCTCCGGTCCGGGATCGGTCTGCTGAAGGGCTGGGGCGGGTTGGGGCGGCGGGGCCGCGACGAAAGGGTTCAAGGCACGCGGCGTGGCGCTGCGCAGGGCAGCCAGAGCTCTCAAGCTGTCCGCAGGGACCCACGATCTCTGTAGGAACAAGTTGCAGGCGTGGGGGCGAGGCAGGGGCGAGGCAGGGGCGGAACCAGGGCCTGAGCGGCGTGGAGAGCAGCCGCTTGTCTCTCTCGCACTCCTGTGAAAGTCACATATAAGGGCGAGTGAGACACAGGGAGACGACAGCTATCTTGAGAATCGCTCTGCGTACGCGGGTTCCGAACAAGTTCTGCCTCGCCACACCCTAAAAATCAGTTTCTTACGGACCAAGATATAACATAGCATCCGTCACGAAGCGTACAGTGTGCACCCCTTAGTGGGCCAGACGACCGGCGCGGTGGTCAAAAACTCTCGACGCGTTTTGAGGTCCGGAATCCGCAAACAAGACTCGAAACAAGCGTAGCGACCCCACCAATGGATTCCTCGTTCGGAGAGCAATCCATTGGTGGGGTCACACGCTCGGTTCGAGTCCCATTTAGCGACTCTGGAGCTCAAAACGCGTCCGGGATTTTGACCGCCTCCACCGGTCTTCTGGCCCACTGTGCCTCGTCCATGGCTAACTATTTCTTTTGGCGAGTACTCGACGATTCCTCTCCGGTGTG
>NW_023144622.1:8453106-8460007 GCF_012932325.1 Thrips palmi
GAAAGCCAAGGCCTCACCCCCTCCCCGACACGCACACACACGGAGAGAGAGAGAGAGAGAGAGAGAGAGAGAGAGAGAGAGAGAGAGAGAGAGAGAGAGAGAGAGGGAGAGCGTGTACGGTTTACGCCACCCGGCTGGATCGTGATCGCGCGCGCCGGCAGCGTGTCGCGCGCCGCGTACGCACAGCATCCTTACTCTCCAGATACGATCAGCCAGTAAATATTGGAAAAATAATTTTTGAAGCAGCCTGGCCGACGACGAAACTGTATGTGCTGTTGCCAGGGCGTTCACTGCCCCGCCCTGCCCCTCCCTCCACCCCCTGGCGCGATAAGCGCTGCGACTGGTGGCACTGAGGGGCGGAGGATGGGGAAGGGGGGGGAGGGGAGGAAGAAGGGGGCAACAGCTCAGGAGCACATTCGGCCAGTTTTTATATCGTCGCCATCATTTATACCTTTTCCCCTTCCTGAGGGCGGGGCAGGGCGGGGCCGGGCACTTCTCAACAGCAGTTTAATTTCGCCCTCGCCAGGATGTAATGCAACTGGACAAGAAGGGGCAGGAAGGAGACGCCCCGGGGCACAGTGGGCCAGAGGACCGGTGGAGGCGGCCAAAACTCCAGACGCGTTTTGAGCTCCAGAGTCGCTAAATGGGACTCGAAGCTAACGTGTGACCCCACCGATGGATTCCTCGCTCGGAGAGCAATCCATTGGAGGGGTCATACGTTCGGTTCGAGTCCCATTTAGCGACTCTGGAGCGACTGCGGGACCCCGCAGTGGCGGTGCGCGTGGGGAGGAAGGACACGTCGACGGGGCCCAAGGCCACGACGAGGACGAGGAACATTACAACGACGGTACTCTTGGTGTCGACGGGGGCCAAGGCCACGACGAGGACGAGGAACATCACAACGACGGTACGCTTGGTGTCGACGGCAGTGACGTCGAGGCTCATGGCGACGACGGTACTTTTGGTTTCGACGGGGCTCTTGGCGACGACGGAAAAGACGGCGAGGCTCTTGGTGACGACCAGCCTCATGGCAACTCAGAGGCTCATGACGACGACGGGGCTTTCGGCGACAACCAGGCTCATGGCGAGGACCATGCTCATGGTGATGACCAGACTCACGGTCACGGCCACGACCACGCTCATGGCCACAACTAGACTCACGGTGACGACCCGGATCATGGGGACGACAAGGCTCATGGCGACGACCAGGCTCATGGCGACGACCAGGCTCATGGCGACGACCAGGCTCATGGTGACGACGACCAGGCTCACGGCGACGACGACCAGACTCATGGTGACGACGACCAGGCTCACGGCGACTACGGCGCCGACGGTGGCGGCGGACAGCAGTGGGGCGGTGCCGCCGAAAAAGAGGGACATAACTTGCTAAGTGAAAGTTGCGCATATTTTCCTTTTGCAGCCGGGGCCGTGCCGCGCCGCGCCGGGCCACGCCGTGCCGGGCGCGCGAGTTTTCGTCTTGGAGAATTATAGACATTCTTTGCAAAGTGTGTTCTCGCGCGGGTGTTAAACTTGGAGGGGGTCCGTCCGGTTGCGCGACGCGCGTCGCCCGCAGCCGCGTGGCGCTTGGTGGCGCTTGGTGGCGCTTGGTGGCGCTTGTGGTGATGCTTTGTTGCGTTTGGTGGCTCCTGGTGACGCTTGTGGTGATACTTGGCTGCTCTTGGTGACGCTTGGTGGCACTTGGCGACGCTTGGTTGCGCTTGGTGGCGTCGCCCTTTGCGATGCGTAAATGCTGTTGATCCTGAGACTAGAGGCGTTAACGTCTCCGAGGACGATGGACCAAGATGGACGAGGCACCAGGGGAGGAGGAGGAGAGGACAAGGAGGGGAAGGGAGGGGGTGGGGGAGGTGGAGGTGGCGCCGGGCGGGGCAGGAAAGCCACACCTCCAGTCCTCGCCGTGCCGTCCTCGCCGTCCTCGCCCGGGTCCCCCGGCGCCCTCTAAATCAACACTCAAGACGTTCCCCTTGTGCTGGGATGGGGTAACCAAAGACGTAAAAAAAAGCCGGTGCGCCAAATCTGGCGACGGCACGGCGGCGCTGGGTCCGGCCTCCAAGGCCCAGACTGATTCCGAGGGTCGTCTTCGCCGCTCCGTCTCTCTCGCACTCATGGCGCGTGCCTTGTAAGCGTGAGAGAGACAGAGCGACGAAAACGACTCTCGGCATCAGCCCGCTGTCCCGGGACGCTGGTCCGGCACGCCGGCCCGGCCTAGGGCCCCTAGGGCATGGGGCATCGGCGGTGCCGGGGGCTGGATATTACGTGGAGGCTTACGCGCGCATTCATTTGGCCGTATCTCAGCGGCACCATGGAGGGCGCCATGGAGGCCGCGGCTCCAGGTCCAGGCTCCGGGCCTTGCTCCAGGCCGCCTGACCCGGACAGGCTCCGGGACGCTCAGCCCGCCCGGCCGAGGGCCCGGCCGACGCACAGTGGGCCAGAAGACCGGTGGAGGCGGCCAAAACTCTAGACGCGTGCAGAGCTCCAGAGTCGCTAAATGGGACTCGAACCGATCGTGTGACCCCACCAATGGATTGCTCTCCGAACGAGGAATCCATTGGTGGGGTCACGCGTTCGGTTCGAGTCCTGTTTAGTGACTCTGGAGCTCTAAACGCGTCTGAGTTTTGGCCACCTTGCCGGTCTTCTGGCCCACTGTGCGACGTTCGGACCTACTTAGACGGCTGATCCCCGGGGACGGCTACGCCCAGGACTACGTCCAGGACTACGTCCAGGACTACGGACGCCGGCCGGGGCCGTGGCCGGGGGCTATTATTTGGCGAGCGGCTCGCCCGGAAAATCTCGGGTCCCAGCCAGCCGCCCGCAGCGCGGAGCCACGCGGAGCCAGGTGGACCGGACGGCAACTTGGCCCTCGTCCCGGATAACCGGGATAACCGGGGCGGCCGATGCCGGGTGGCGCGCTAATTGCAATCAAGGTGCCGATGGCGCAGACGCGATGAGGAGACAATGCGGCGAAAGAAGTTTCTCGGCGAGATGTTGTCTGCATTCTGCAGCCGCAGACCGATTTCGAGAGCCGTCTTGGTCGCTCTGTCTCTCTCGCACTCATGGGGCGTCCCCTGTACGTGCGAGGGAGACAGAGCGACGGAAAGTCGCCTCGGAATCGCTCCGCAGACGAACTGGGACTCGGGCGAAACGGGGGGCGGGGGCGCCGCCCGGGCGGCCCGCAAGCCGGCACCTTGAATAATACATAGAAAGCGATCAAACACACCAGTCTCCGTAAACCATCTGCGGGAGGAAGAGGGAGAAACGGTGCAGCGTTCCTTGAGCCGCGCTGGAAGTCTCTGCGCCGCGGGGTAGCTGCAGTGTCTCGCCACCTGCCTACCCAGCAGCGCGGGGTATTGCCGGAGGGTGAGAATGTTGGGCCGAGAACCAGGCGCGGATCCGGTATGGGTTTCCCCGCAGAGAGGCGGCCAAAAGGTGGAGTTTGCCTATGCCACTATTTGCCCCCCCCCCCCCCCCCCTTCTCTGGATCCACCCCTAGCCTTGCAACGCTGCGATGGGGGAGGTAGGGCGAGGCCCAAGCCTCATTCACTTGGCCACATGTACTTTCTCGTGACGACCTCGACCTTGGCGCGCCGAATGTGTGTGTGTGTGTGTGTGTGTGTGTGTGTGTGTGTGGGGTGGGCGGAGGGAAGCGCCAAAGTAGCTGACAGTCGGCGGTGGCGCGCCATAGCCATAGTCGTAAAGAAAACGAGGCGCACTTGAGGTGATGGTAGGTTACCCCAGACAAAAAGATTTCGCGCCCGTTACGGGCACGCCCGAGAAAATCTGGGCACAGCACGGGCTTGAAAGGGCTCAGCACGGGCTCAGCACGGGCTCAGCACGGGCACAGCAGGGGCACAGCACGGGCCAGCACGGGCGGTAGGGGCGCACCATCCGAAGACGGGTCAAGGCTCGAACCCGCATGGGGGCAAATGCGGGCAAATGCGGGAAAGCACGGGCAAGTGGGGGCAAGTGCGGGCAAGGGGGGAAAGAACGGGCAGATGCGGGCAGATGCGGGCATACGCGGGCAGATGCGGGCACATACGGGCAGATGCTCTGCATCCGGAGTGTTTTGGGGTTTGTGCCCGAGAACCATTCGGGACGAGCTCGGAAAAGTAAACACGACTAATCGAAGCCTGAAGCAGTGCTGCACGCCTGGAAGCTAGGGGTACCATCTCGTCCCGGATGAGCATGGAGGTAGTTGGGTTGCCTAAGCTACAGGGTGATACGGCTGTCTAACCGTACCCAAATACCTCCATGCTCCCCTGGCACAAATAGTTAGTTTCCAGGCATGCAGCACTGCTCCAGGCTTCGATTACTCGTGTTAAGCTTTTGCGTGCTCGTCCACGAAGGGTCTTGGCACAACATCAAGGCGCTCCGGATGGAGCCGCATCTGTCCGTATGTGCCCGTATGTGCCCGCATGTGCCCGCATCTGCCCGCTTTTTGCCCGTGCCTGCCGCGTCTGCCCGCATCTGCCCGTGCTTGCCCGCACTTGCCCCACTTGCCCGTGCTTGCCCGCATTTGCCCGTACTTGCCCGCATTTGCCCCCATGCGGGTTCGAGCCTTGACCCGCCTCCGGATGCTGCGCCCGTACCTGCCCGTGCTGTGCCCGTGCTGTGCCCGTGCTGAGCCCGTGCTGAGCCCGTGCTGACCGTACCGCCCGTGCTGTGCCCAGATTTGCTCGGGCTGTGCCCGTAACGGGCGCGAAATCTTTTTGTCTGGGGTACGTCCCAGTCGGCGGGCACCACCGTCTCTATACACAACACCCTTCCCTCCTCTGCGCTGCTGCGATGCGTGTTCGGCGGGCCGCGTGTCCGGGCGGACCGCCTGCGGTGTAGGCAACCCTCCTTCCCGGAAGCGTGCGGATTGCTTGAATGCTTGAATGAAGCGTACAACTACGCTTTAGTTTTACCAGTGTTCGGCGCGCAGCACGTGCGGGTCTCCTTGTAGTAGTACTCGCCGTCGAGTAGTATTTTCCTTTCATTAACTTTCCGCCGACGCCCCGCGACGCCCCGCGACGCCCCAGCCCGTCCGTCACCGCTCGGCCGGGGGAATAGAGCCGCGCAAATACGTTTAGGACGCGAAAAAGTGAGTGGAGCAGGCCGGGCCGCCGGGCCGAGCAGGCCTCAGACGTGTTGGGGCGTAAACGGTTCATTCCATCTGCGGGCGCCGTCGTCACCGACGCCGCCTTGTTTGAACGACAACCACTCCGCGCCGCCCGCGCGGGCACTGCAAAAAAAAAATACGAGGGCGAAAAAAATGGCGGCGTCTCTCTTCCTCCGTGCCGCGCTGCCGCGTGCTTGATCTGCCGTCTCCGTCACTCCGTCGCCGGGGGGTTGGTTGGTTGGAAGGGGGCCGGGATTTTTGACGTCTATTGCCTCACAGCCGCCTCTACTCTCCACTCCTCGTCTCTTGTGCAAACACAACCACGGGACGCACCGGGGGCCGGAGGGGGAGGGGGAGGGGGAGGGCGGTCGGCCGCTATTTGGCGAGCCGGATTTGCAATGCAGACTGGAGGGACACTACCTGTCGCCCCGCCGGGGCCCGGCCCGGCCGGCCTGGCTTTCAGGCCGTTCCTTCAGGACCTTCAGGCCGTTCAGGCCGTTCAGGCCGAAAGATGAAGAATCTGAAACCAAAACGAGATCCGCCTGAGATTCGAACACGGGTTTTACCGGGTTGGCGGTGGACGCCTTAACGTTCTCGGCTACAGTGACCTCCGGCTGCAGACTGCGCCGGAATGAAGCGGCCGCGCCGACAGCGTTCCTGCTTGGAACAGCCACCAGCACGGCTGCAGCTGGTGCGGTGAGATGCTTCCGCCTCGCACCGTTTTTGCCCCCCCCCACACACACAAAAAAAAAAAAGAGCGCCTCACGTGAGTGCGCATAGTCAACATTGGTGGCGGAAACAATGGTGCTAATAGTGGCACTACAGCTGGCGCTGCGCGCTGCGCGTTGCGGGGCCGGGAACCAATCAAGGCCCCCGACGTGGCAGTGGCGGTGCTGCGGGCTGATTCCGAGCGCTGCTCTCCTCGCTCTGTCTCTCTCGCACTCGCGGGGCGTCCCGTAAGGGTGCGAGAGAGACAGACAGAGACGGCCTGCCGGCGGTTTCACAGTGGCGGTGCCGCGTGCGCTGCACTGCCTTGGCACTGCCGCCCCGAATTATTTATTCCGCCGGTCTCCGCAGACTGAACCCGAGAGTCGTTTCCGTCGCTCTGTCTCTCTCGCCCTCCGTGAGGCATCCCGTAAGGGTGCGAGAGGGACAGAGCGACGGAGAGCGACTCTCGGAATGAGCCTGGAGTCGAGTCGGCGGGGAGGTGCAGACTCCGGTGCAGCGCGGCCTTGTCGCGCCGCGCGGCGTCCCCGGGCAAAAGTTTGGGCGGAAAAGCTTCAAGTCAAACGTGTCCTCCCTTCCCCGGCCGTCCCTCTCCCCCGGCGTTCCGAATACACCGCGCCGCGCCACCGCCCAGGGGGAGGCCCCGCGGACGCGAAAAAAGGTTTGAGCCTCCCCGGCCCCCCCTTTGGGGCCCCAAACCCCCCCCCCCCGGATTGCCCTCCCAACGGATCCGAGGTGTTTTCCCGTTTTGGGCCCTTTGCACTCTGGGCTTCCCAAAAGGGGCGAGGGCCGAGCGCGGCCTTTTGGCCCACTGTGCCCCCCCCGGAAACCCGGGGCCCGGGGTTGCGCGTTTTGTTGGAGTGTGGTCTCTCCGGGGCCCTTTGCCCCAAAACCCGAAGGGGCGCCCCGGGCCTGCCGGGTTTGTTCCGGGCCGCCGGGGGGTTCGATCAGGGCCGCCGCTGTCCCGGGGGCCCAAGGGAGCCGCGGCGGCCGGAAAGGCCGTGGGCCCCCGGCACGGGGGCCCCTTCCTTTTTTCCGGACCGGGTTCGGGCGGGCTTT